>NC_057802.1:162438796-162738796 GCF_018294505.1 Triticum aestivum
CGCCCGAACGGGGCACGCCCGTAACCCGTCGCCCGCACCCTGTATGGCCTCTATGCCACTGAACAGAGGGGCCCAGCCCCAGAACGAATTAAAAAAATGTTTTAAAATAATAATAATAATAATAATAAATTAATAAAAAATAATAAATATATAAATAAAACAAATAATAAAAGGAAATTTAATTAAATAATTAATTAACTAAATTAATTAAGTTAATTAATCATGTTTAAATTAATCTAAATAGTTAATTAATTTATCTAAACAGTAGTTAATTAGATAACAGCCCCTGACAGGTGGGACCCACCTGTCAGGTTGACCAGGTCAACGGTCAACGTTGACTGCTGACGTCAGCATGACATCATGCTGATGTCATAAATCCAAATTTCGAATTAAATTAAATAATTAGTTAAATTCTAGAAATTATTAAAATCTTTAGAAAATCATATCTTTTAACCCGTAACTCGGATTAAAATACTTTCTACATGAAAGTTGCTCAGAACGACGAGACGAACCCGAATATACAGCCCGTTCGTCCGTCACGCATCCCTAGCATAGCAAACACGCAACTTTTACCCCTCCAGTTGATCTATCCGAAAACGCGAAACACCGGGGATACTTTCCCGGAAGATTCCCCCTTCGTCGGTATCACCTCCTACCGCGTTAGGGCGTACCTAGCACTGCTTATTGCCATGTTATGTTTTGTGATGTCTTGTGTGCTCCGTATTTACTATTTCTCCCCCCTCTTCTTCTCTGGTAGACCTCGAGACCGACGCTGCTGTTGCCCCGTTCGACTACGGAGTTGACGACCCCTCCTTGCCAGAGCAACCAGGCAAGCCCCCCCCCCTTGATCACCAGATATCGCCTATTCTTCTCTATACTGCTTGCATTAGAGTAGTGTAGCATGTTACCGCTTTCCGTTAATCCTATCCTGATGCATAGCCTGTCATTGTTGCTACAGTTGTTACCCTTACCTGCTATCCTACTGCTTAGTATAGGATGCTAGTGTTCCATCAGTGGCCCTACACTCTTGTCCGTCTGCCATGCTATACTACTGGGCCGTGATCACTTTGGGAGGTGATCACGGGTATATACTATATACATTATATACATGACACATGTGGTGACTAAAGTCGGGTCAGCTCAAGTAGTACCCGCAAGTGATTCTGATGAGGGGGCCGAAAGGATAGGTGGCTCCATCCCGGTAGAGGTGGGCCTGGGTTCCTGACGGCCCCCGACTGTTACTTTGTGGCGGAGCGACAGGGCAGGTTGAGACCACCTAGGAGAGAGGTGGGCCTGGCCCTGGTCGGCGTTTGCAGATACTTAACACGCTTAACGAGATCCTGGTATTTGATCTGAGTCTGGCCATTTGGTCTATACGCACTAACATCTACGCGGGAGTAGTTATGGGTATCCCGGCGTCGTGGTATCAGCCGAAGCTCTTCTTGACGTCAGCGACTGAGTGGCGTGCGCCGCATTGGACCGTAAGCTCGCGCTTGTATTAAGGGGGCTAGGTCTGCTTCCGGCCGCGTACGCAACATGCAGGTGTGCATAGGGCGATGGGCCCAGACCCCTGCGCGCATAGGTTTAGACCGGTGTGCTGACCTCTCTGTTGAGCCTAGGTGGGGCTGCGACGTGTTGATCTTACGAGGCCGGGCATGACCCAGAAAAGTGTGTCCGGCCAAATGTGATCGAGCGTGTTGGGTTATGTGGTGCACCCCTGCAGGGAAGTTTATCTATTCGAATAGCCGTGTCCCTCGGAAAAAGGACGACCCGGAGTTGTACCTTGACCTTATGACAACTAGAACTGGATACTTAATAAAACACACCTTTCCAAGTGCCAGATATAACCCGGTGATCGCTCTCTAACAGGACGACGAGGAGGGGATCGCCGGGTAGGATTATGCTATACGATGCTACTTGGAGGACTTCAATCTACTCTCTTCTACATGCTGCAAGATGGAGGCTGCCAGAAGCGTAGTCTTCGACAGGATTAGCTATCCCCCTCTTATTCTGGCATTCTGCAGTTCAGTCCACCGATATGGCCCCTTTACACATATACTCATGCATATGTAGTGTAGCTCCTTGCTTGCGAGTACTTTGGATGAGTACTCACGGTTGCTTCTCTCCCTCTTTTCCCCATTTTCTTTCTATCTGGTTGTCGCAACCAGATGCTGGAGTCCAGGAGCCAGACGCCACCATCGATGACGACTCCTACGGCACTGGAGAAGCCTACTACTACGTGCAGCCCGCTGACGACGACCAGGAGTAGTTAGGAGGATGCCAGGCAGGAGGCCTGCGCCTCCTTCGATCTGTATCCCAATTTGTGCTAGCCTTCTTAAGGCAAGCTTGTTTAACTTATGTCTGTACTCAGATATTGTTGCTTCCGCTGACTCGTCTATGATCGAGCACTTGTATTCGAGCCCTCGAGGCCCTGGCTTGTATTATGATGCTTGTATGACTTATTTATGATTTAGAGTTGTGTTGTGATATCTTCCCGTGATTCCCTGATCTTGATCGTACACATTTGCGTGCATGATTAGTGTACGGTCAAATCAGGGGCGTCACACTTCCCCTCCTCCCTCCATCTCTTTTTTTCTGTTTTTTACTGTATTTTTTTACTATTGTATAATGTAGTTTTTTTTACTATTTTTAGTAAGTGTTTAATATAATTAGTAAGTAAATTAATAGGACTAGTTGAACTAGTTTATTTTTAGTAAGAACTAGTTGAATCAATAGAACTAATGTATTTTTAGTAAGAAAATTAATATAACTAGTTAAACTAGTTTATTTTTACTAAGAACTAGTTTATTTTTTACTTATAGTAAGTTTATTTTTAGTAAGAACTAGTTGAATTAATAGAACTAGTTGAACATATCACATTTGTTGTTATTTTTTAGTTGATAGCTTATAGGGTTTTTGTTTTTGCAGAAATCTAGGAGCCCCTCCATCATCCCCGCCGTCGTCCCCGTCACCGACCCCCTCCGACCTCGAGGTGAGACCAGCCAAATCTCCATGTCAATATGAGTCCTATAAGATATTATGTAGATAAAAACATGTATATCTTGTGTTGCTCAAATAGGACATGTGGTTGCACAAGTGGCCGGTCATGTTTGCAGGTTACACCTTCGAGTGGCCTATGTTTTGCCGGAGTGTTGATTAATTTCCGTTCCGGCAAATTTCAGGCGCTCGATATGTCCTTTTTTAGCAAAGGTCATGCCGGAATTTTTCATGAATTTTGGCATTACTTGTGCTAGAATATGTAAGAAATATCGAGTGGCTTGGATTTTCTAGATAGATAATTAAATGATATTTTGGGTTGACTTTAAGTCCGTCGAGGCTCCACCATATATGAGAGGACGAAGAATCCCGACTGTTGTCGCGGGAGTCGTTTCTCCTTCTTCTCCTTGTGCTAGACCTTTGTTATGTACTAGGGGAAGGAGGAGTTACGACCATCACCGCCGGTCGCAAATGTCAGAGAGGAATCAGTGAGGGAGAGTCTCCACCATATATGAGAGGACGAAGAATCCCGACTATTGTCGTGGGGGTCGCTTCTCCTTCGTTCCCGTGTGCTAGACATTTTGGTGTAATGCACTTGGGAATGAAAGGAGGAGCGACCATCACCAACGGTCGAATGTATACACCACGTGAGCTGAGAGTTTTCAAGAGAAGACTCGACAGACCGATAGTCAACCCGTGATGAATAATAATGATCTAATTTAGTTTTTGTAGTACATATATTTAATTGTACAAGTTTGATCTTTGAATATGAACATAGGAAATGTCATACTCGGTCGACGAAAGTCTCCCGGGGGAGTGCGACTGGTGCAACAACGACCGAGGTCTGTGCGACAGGCCTCACCTGGACGAAGATCGGCGCTTTAGCATTAAGCTCCAGGAGACCTTCGATGTTGAAACGGTACGCAATGACGACAAGTGTTTTTTCGTAATTAAGCATGACTTCAAGTATTTCAACCTGTAATTTTCATGTTTTACAATTCGACTAGCTTATCCCATGCCATGCAAGACGCGATGTCTTGGAGAGGATGGGTTTTAAAGACCATGAAAGTTTTGAAATAAAGAAAACTCACCTAAGGACCCATCATGGTATGGATTTTGAAGTAAATCTGTACAATTCTAAGAGCGTAACCCATTTTGGTTGCCCAAATTGGGAAGCACTTTGCAACATGTATGGTTTTTATGAAGATATGCTTGTCACCATGGATCTTGGTGATCCTGACATCGAGCAAGACAATATGGACATGGGTCCTTGTTGATACGCTTCCAATTCTACCGCTATGTGAGTTTCTCAAACATAGTTATTAACTAATTTATATTGTTTATTTCAAAATAGTTGACAGCTTATTTACATTGATAGCTTATTTTCATTCTTCAAACAATGTGCGGAAGATGGTAGACAGAACCTACTACACCGATGGCTCCGAATTAACTTATCAGGAGAAAAATCATCTGATAGCATTTTGTACTGAACTTGAGAATTACAATACCTATTATCAAACTCCTCCAAATTATGGTCAATACGTGCCACTAGTGCACGTGTTGAACCACGATAACTTCTATGGAGATGCCGTGGCAAGATTTTTTACTATTACGACATCCGTGCATCTTTTGCACACTTCTAAAACTGAACTACATTGCTAACTACGAAGTTATTACTATGTTTTTCAACAAAAAATTCTGATGGATTGTGTGCCTCATCTGATGTATCAGAATGGTCGCCTTGATGTTTTGAACATACAGCCAGGTCATCCTACGAATCTCACCTGTCCAGATAGGATTTCTAAAACCGGTGAACACATGGTAATCAAAGAATGGAAAAAATGTATGGACAGTCGTAAGGAGGTTCTTGGAAGCAACATTGTGCGAAAGGCAAGAATTGGAGACAGGATAATCTCCATTCTCCATAATGGAGAGTCAGGGGCTATCGTGTTTTATGCTATTTTACCTAAGAGAATATAGTAGGTCCTAAGAGAATGTAGTAGGTCCTATGAGGTACAATATGTTTATTAGGTAGTACAATGTGTTAGAGTTGATGATGAGGAGTAGTTGTGATTATGACTAGTGACCAACTTGCTATGTGATGTCTCATTGATGAAAACGATGATCATGAGGAGGTGTTATATGACAATGATGTCTTATGATGATAAGTTGTTAATGATATGATGATGATGATATTTATTATATCGTTGGGTGAAAGAACCGCGGATTAGTTTCAAGTGGATGTCCATCCACTTGAAACTAGTCCACGGTTCTTTCACCCAGTGATGTAATAACTCATTATGATGTAAAAACAATCTCTAAATTGCTGCTGTATGAAAACTTGTATAAAGGTGTATGAATACAACATGAAATAAAAAAGAAGTAAAATACGGAATAATAGTAGCAGCGCTGGCTGGGAGAAGCGCTACTAGTAATTACCAGTAGCGCTCTTTGGAGAAAGTGCTACTACTAAGTCGACATAGCAGTAGCGTGGGTTAACATACGCTACTGCTAACCTTTAGCTGTAGCGCCTTACTAGTAGCGTAGTTCCCCGCGCTACTGATAGGCATTAAACCCGCTACTGCTAGGGTTTTCCCTAGTAGTGTTAACTCTTGAGCATGTTATGGAAAGGCTAGATGCTATTGAAAAGATGATGATTACTGTAGAACAAATTGAAAACTTGGATAAAAAGATGCATCATCTTGCTAATAAATTTGGGTCAAAAGCGGGATATGCTTTTAAATTCCTAAGGGAAAAGGAAACCATAATTAATGAAATGATAGGGGAAAGCCCCTCTCAGATTGATAAGTTGGAAGAAATTTTTAGTAATTTAAGCTCTGCCTTTTCCTCTATTAAAACTACTGAAAAAACTCTCGTAAAAATTTGCAAGACAACTCAAGTCACTAAGAACAAGGGTGCCTCTTCTAGTAACCACAAAGAAGATCTTAAAAATGATTAGTGTTCATCCCAATTTTGTTGAAATGGTAAAAGACCCTACTTGCAAGAATGAGTTCTTCAATCTTATCCCTAGAAGTATTATTATTGAAAATTTGCATGCCAAATCTTTGAAGAATTGTGTGATTGAGGAGTTGGAAACTAAAGATGACAATACTTGAATCTATGAATTATGCCTAGCTAGGGGCGTAAAACGATAGCACTTGTTGGGAGACAACCCAATGAATAAAATTTATTTTTGTCTTTTTCTTTCTGTTCTTGAGTGTTTGCACAATTATGCCTCTGTTTTAATTGAGTTTTTATGTCTTAATTGGTTTTTGTGCCAAGCTAAGCCTTTGGGATCATGTTGGGTGATAGTTGAATTGATCTTGTTGAAAACCAGAAACTTTTGCGTCCAGTAGCAGAATTTTAAAAATCATAGAAATGTGCTTTTGCTCTGAATTTGTTACACAAGATTGATACACAAATTTTCCATGTTGTCCTAATTTTTCAGAATTTTTGGAGTGACAGAAGTATACGAAGTTTCCTGATTACTACAAACTGTTCTGTTTTTGATAGATTCTGTTTTCGTTGCATTGTGTGCTTATTTTGATGAACCTATGGATTGTATCGGGGGGTATAAACCATGGTAAAGTTAGCATACAGTAGGTATAATGCAATAACAAAATATGAATGGGTTTGCAATAGTACTTAGAGTAGTGATTTGCTTTCTTATACTAACGGATCTCACGAAGGTTTTGCTAAGTTTTGTGTGATTGAAGTTTTCAAGTTTTGGTTGAGATCACGATGGATGAAGGAATAAGGAGTAGCAAGAGCCTAAGATTCAGGATGCCCCATGGCACCCCAAGATAATATTCAAGGAGAAACAAGCAACTAAGTTTGGGGATGCCCCGAGTGGCATCCCCTCTTTCTTCTAAATACCATCGGTATTTTACTTGGAGCTATATTTTTATTCGTCACATATCATGAGTTTGGCTTGGAGCGTCTTGTATTATATGAGTCTTTGTTTGTTTTGCTTTTTAGTTTTTCACAAGTATCCTTGATGGACACACCTATTTGAGAGAGCCAAATTATTCTATGATTTGTTAGAATTGCTCTTTATGCTTATTTAATTTGCGGAAATCAATTACCATTCTATAACCTGTAATAATTCTTTGCGGGATCAGTTCATTTTTCTCATTAGGAACAACAGTAATACCTCCCTTCTTAGGGACACAATGAACAGGACTTACCCATTTACTATCAGCAATAGGATAAATTATACCTACCTCCAGAAACTTTAGTATTTCATTTCTTACCACTTCTTTCATCTTAGGATTTAACCGTCATTGGTGATCAATAACTGGTTTAGCATCTTTCTCCAAATTAATTTTGTGCTGACAAAAAGTGGGACTAATGCCCTTAAGATCATCCAGAGTATATCCAATAGCGGCACGGTGCTTCTTCAGAGTTTTCAATAATTTCTTTTCTTCATGCTCTGAAAGATTAGCACTAATAATAACAGGATATATCTTCTTTTCATCGAGATAAGCATATTTCAAAGTATCAGGTAATTGTTTAAGCTCAAACACGGGATCACCCTTAGGTGGAGGAGGATCCCCAAGGATTTCAACAGGCAAATTTTGTTTCAAAATAGGCCCCTGATTAAAGAATATTTCATCTATCTCCCTTCTTTCATTCATAGACATATCATATTTGTGGTCTAGAAAATATTGTTCTAAAGGATCAATAGGAGGCACGACAATAGAAGCAAAACCAATAATTTCATCCTTACTAGGCAATTCTTTATCATGGGGTTGTCTACGAAATTTAGAGAAATTAAAATCATGAGACATACCCCCTAAACCAACAGTAACAATATCTTTCTCACAGTCTATCTTAGCATTAACAGTATTCAAGAAAGGCCTACCAAATATAATGGGACAAAAATCATCTAGTGGGGAAGCAAGAACAAGAAAATCAGCAGGGTATTTAATTTTCCCACACAAGACTTCAACATCTCTAGCAAACCCAATTGGTGATATAGTATCTCTATTGGCAAGCTTAATAGTAACATCAATATCTTCTATCTCAGCAGGTGGAATATCATTCATAATTTATCGGTACAAGGAATAAGGAATTGCACTCACACTAGCACTCACATCACATAAACCATGATAACAATTATCTCCAATTTTAACAGAAACAACAGGCATGCCAACCACAGGTCTATGTTTATCTTTAGTATCAGGTTTAGCAATTCTAGCAGCTTCATCACAGAAATAAATAACATGCCCATCAATATTATCGACCAAGAGATATTTAACCATAGCAATACTAGGTTCAACTTTAATTTGCTTAGGGGGTGTAGGTGTTCTAGTATAACTCTTACGAACCATAGTTGAACCTTTAGCATGATCCTTTATTCTAATAGGAAAAGGTGGTTTCTCAATATAAGTAGTAGGGACAATAGGATCAACATTATAAGTAATAGTTTCTTCTTCAACTTTAATAGGTTCTACCACTTTAACTTCAATGGGAGTATGGTATTTAAACCACTTCTCTTTAGGGAGATCAACATGAGTAGCAAAAGATTCACAGAAAGAAGCTACTATCTCAGAGTCAAGTCCATATTTAGTGCTAAAATCACGAAAAGTGTCGGTATCCATAAAAGATTTAACACAATCAAACTAAAAGTTCATACTTGACTCCTTACCTTCGTCGAGTTCCCAATCTTCAGAGTTGCGTTAAATTCTTTCCAATAAATCCCATTTGAATTCAATATCCTTCTTCATATAAGAACCAGTACAAGAAGTATCGAGCATGGATCGATCATTATGAGAAAGTCGAGCATAATTTTTTTGAATAATAATTTATTTTGAGAGTTCACCATTGGGGCATGAATATAACATTGACTTAAGCCTCCCCCAAGCTTGAGCGATACTTTCTCCTTTACGAGGCCAAAAATTATATATATAATTCCAATCACGATGAACCAGATGCATAGGATAAAACTTCTGATGATATTCCAATTTCAATCGGTTGTAGATCCATGATCCAATATCATCACATAGCATATACCATGTCAATGCCTTTCCCTTCAAAGATAAAGGGAAGACCTTCTTCTTGACAACATCCTCGGGCATACCTGCAAGCTTAAATAATCCACAAACTTCATCCACATAGATTAGGTGCATATCGGGATGTAATGTTCCATCTCCTGCATTAGGATTAGCTAGCAGTTTCTCTATCATACCCGAAGGAATTTCATAATAAAAAATTTCAGTAGGTGCATTAGGTTGAGGAGCAAATCTTTGCTCTTCCGGTCGAGGTAAAGATACCCCGAACAAGCCCCTCAAATGATTATTTTCCATAGTAACTAGTGACAGTAAATTTCAGCACACTGAATAAATGTTTCCTTACCAAATTCCACTTACCAAAGGCGCTTCACTCCCCGGCAACGGCGCCAAAAAAGAGTCTTGATGACCCACAAGTATAGGGGGTCTATCGTAGTCCTTTCGATAAGTAAGAGTGTCAAACCCAACGAAGAGCAGAAGGAAATGACAAGCGGTTTTCAGCAAGGTATTCTCTGCAAGCACTGAAATTATCGGTAACAGATAGTTGTGTGATAAGATAATTCGCAATGGGTAACAAGTAACAAAAGTAAATAAGGTGCAGCAAGGTGGCCCAATCCTTTTTTTAGCAAAGGACAAGCCTGGATGAACTCTTATATAAAGCAAAGCGCTCCCGAGGACACATGGGGATTGTTGTCAAGTTAGTTTTCATCATGCTCATATGATTCGCGTTCGTTACTTTGATAATTTGATATGTGGGTGGACCGGTGCTTGGGTGCTTCCCTTCCTTGGACAAGCCTCCCACTTATGATTAACCCCTCTCGCAAGCATCTGCAACTACGAAAGAAGAATTAAGATAAATCTAACCATAGCATGAAACATGTGGATCCAAATCAGCCCCTTACGAAGCAACGCATAAACTAGGGTTTAAGCTTCTGTCACTCTAGAAACCCATCATGTACTTATTACTTCCCAATGCCTTCCCCTAGGCCCAACCAATGGTGAAGTGTCATGTAGTCGATGTTCACATATAACACCACTAGAGGAAAGACAACATACATCTCATCAAAATATCGAACGAATACCAAATTCACATGATTACTTATAACAAGACCTCTCCCATGTCCTCAAGAACAAACATAACTACTCACAAAGCATATTCATGATCAAGATCAGAGGAGTATTAATTATCAATAAGGATCTGAAAATATAATCTTCCACCGAATAAACCAACTAGCATCAACTACAAGGAGTAATCAACACTACTAGCAACCCACAGGTACCAAACTAAGGTTTTGAGGCAAAGATCGGGTACAAGAGATGAACTAGGGTTTGAGAGGAGATGGTGCTGGTGAAGATGTTGATGGAGATTGACCCTCTCTCGATGAGAGGATCGATGGTGATGACGATGGCGATCATTTCCCCCTCCCGGAGGGATGTTTCCCTGGCAGAACAGCTTCGCTGGAGCACTAGATTGGTTCTGCTCTGGTTCCACCTCGAGACGGCGGCGCTTCGTCCCGAAAGGTTTCTTTTGATTTTTTCTATTTCAAAACACACCATGTAGCAGAAGATGGGTGTCGGGCGCCAGCCAGGGGGCCCACAAGGACGGGGGACGCGCCCTCCACCCTTGTGGCTGGCTGGTTGCCCCCCTCTGGTGCTTTCTTCGCCCAATATTTTTTATTTATTCCAAAACAACTCTCCGTGAAGTTTTAGGACTTTTGGAGTTGTGCAGGATAGGTCTCTAATATTTGCTCCTTTTCCAGTCCAGAATTCCAGCTGCCGGCATTCTCCCTCTTCATGTAAACCTTATAAAATAAGAGAGAAAAGGCATATTGTGATATAATGTGTAATAACAGCCCATAATGCAATAAATATCAATATAAAAGCGTGATGCAAAATGGACGTATCAGTCATGTTGGTAAGTAATGATGCTTTAGTAAGAATATTGGTGTTAAGGTTTGTGATTCCCTATGCAAGCATGAAAGTCAATAGTTATGCAATGAAATTACATCCTACTTATGGTGCATTATTCGGTGTTAGTTATGGACAGCTTTGCCCTTCGAGCAGAAGTATGGCGGAAGTAGCCAGCGGTAGTATGGCTCCGTGCGGCACTACCGCGCTACCCTCCTCTACCACCGTTATCTCTACTGGTTGCTCAACTCTAAGCGGTAGTACCACTGGTGGGAGTGGTAGTACCGCTTCGGCGGCACTACCGTGATGTCTACTACGCAACCTTCTTCTTATAGACTCGGGTTGGGCCTCCAAGAGCAGAGTTTTGTAGGACAATAGCAAATTTCTCTCAAGTGGATGACCTAAGGTTTATCAATCCGTGGGAGGCGTAGGATGAAGATGGTCTCTCTCAAACAACCTGCAACCAAATAACAAAGAGCCTCTTGTGTCCCTAACACACCCAATACAATGGTAAATTGTATAGGTGCACTAGTTCGGCGAAGAGATGGTGATACAAGTGTAATATGGATAGTAGATATGGGTTATTGTAATATGAAAAATATAAAAACAGCAAGGTAACTAGTAACAAAAGTGAGCGAAAACGGTATTGCAATGCTTGGAAAAAAGGCCTAGGGTTCATACTTTCACTAGTGCAAGTTCTCTCAACAATGATAACATAATTAGATCATATGACAATCCCTCAACGTGCGACAAAAGTCACCCCAAAGTTCCTATCGCAGAGAACATAAGATGAAATTGCTTGTAGGGTACGAAACCACCTCAAAGTTATTCTTTCCGATCAATCCATTGGGCTATTCCTATAAGTGTCACAAATAGCCCTAGAGTTCGTAGTAAAATAACACCATATGACACACATCAATCAACCCTAATGTCACCTAGATACTCCAATGTCACCACAAGTATCTGTGGGTCAATTATACGATATGCATCAAACAACTTCAGATTCATAATATTCAATCCAACACAAAGAACTTCAAGAGCATCCCGAGATTTCTACCAGAGAAAGGAATATGAAAACATGCATCAACCCCTATGCATAGATTACCCCAATGTCACCACGGGAATCCGCAAGTTAATAACCAAAACATACATCAAGTGGATCAACAGAACATCCCATTGCCACCATGGATATCGCAAGACATACATCAAGTGCTCTCACATCAGAAGATTCAATCGGACATAACAAAACCTCAAAGGAAAAGACTCAATTCATCACAACGAGATAGAGGGAAGAACACCATAAGATCCAACTATAGTAACAAAGCTCGCGGTACATCAAGATCGTGCCAAATCTAGAACACGGGAGAGAGATCAAACACATAGCTACTGGTACATACCCTCAGCCCCGAGGGTGAACTACTCCCTCCTCGTCATGGAGACCGCCGAGATGATGAAGATGGCTACTGGTGATGGTTTCCCCCTCCGGCAGGGTGCCGAAACGGGCTCCCGATTGGTTTTTCGTGGCTACAAAGGCTTGCGGCGGTGGAACTCCCGATCTAGGTTTATTTCTGGGGGTTTTGGGATTTATAGGAGGTGTTCGTGTCGGGGACAAGTCAAGGGGGCCCACGAGGCGATGACAAGGCAGGGGGGTGCCCACCCTTGTGGTTGCCTCAGGACTCTTCTCCGATATCTTTTCGTTCCCGTATTTTTTATATTTTCCAAAATTATTCTCCGTAAAATTTCAGCTCGTTCCGAGAACCTTTATTTCTGCACAAAAAACGACACCACGGTAGTTCTGCTGAAAGCAGCGCCTCTCCGGGTTAGTTCTAATCAAATCATACCAAAATCATATAAAATTGTTGTAAACATGGCATGAATACTTCATAAATTATAGATATGTTGGAGACGTATCAGCATCTCCAAGCTTAATTCCTGCTCGTCCTCGAGTAGGTAAATGATAAAAGAAACAATTATGAAGTGTGAATGTGTAACATCCCAAAATTCTAAATTTTGGAATGTTATATAAAATAAATTATTATGATTGTTTGTTTGATTGATTGACTGAAAGTGAGTGAAATTTGAAACTTTTGAAGTTGGATGAGAGGGAACGAAATGACTTTCCCAAACTTTCATCCTTGCATTTTATCTCAATGAATTCAAATTCATTTCAACACAAAACCCCAGAGTGAAGATGACATGACTTCTTCCATTTGAAATCCAAAGGGTTTTTGAAAAGATTTGAATTCCAGTTGGAAATATTTCAAATTCTAAAAAAAAAACTTTATGCAACTCAATGATTTTCATGAGAGAAGATAAAATGACTTCTTCAATTATATGAAATATGAGTTGGAAGTCAAAAAGAATCAAATTGAAAGTCATTTGAAAGTATTTTGAAACACCTTTTCAAATTTGGAATTATTTGGATTTTATTCAAATTATTTTTCTCCTAAAAATAAATAAATGGAAATAAGGGTAAAATGATTCCCTTCAATGGAAAATTAGGAGAAAATAATTTTGAAATAATTTTGGTATTTTAAAAATGATTTTTGTTGGATTTTAATGCAACAGTAGCACTGTTTGCTTTATTTGATTTTTTGTGTATTTTATTTGAACCTGGAAAATAGTTCATGTTTTAGGAAATGTTTTTCTGAAAATTTTGATATATTATATGCCTATATACTTTTTATTATTATTTGTTGTTCCTTTTTACTTTGTTGTTTGTGAAAAGAATAAAAAGAAAATCCTCGAACAGTACCAGGCCGAAGCCCAGCACTGTTCCTCTCTCTCTCTTCCCGCACCGCACGGCCCACTGGCCTTTCAGCCCACAGCTGCGCGCACGCCCGAAACGCCTCCGCCTCGGTCGCCCGCTCCTCTCTCTCGCCCTTGTGCCACTGACCGCTGGGCCCCACTACCCGATCGCCCTCGCCCGCCGTCTTCTTCCTCCCCACGCCAAGTCGCGCCGCCGCCGCCGGAATCCCGATCTTCTCGGGATCACGAATCCCCTCGCCCCCTCCTCCAAGAACTCCTCCCCCTATAAATACCCCTCTCCCTCGACCCGTTCCCCTCCTTTCCCCTCACCGAAACCCCTTGCCTCGCCCGTAATCTCTCGCCGGAGCCAAGCACCGCCACCGCACCATTGATGCCCTAGAGCCCGCCTCCGACCTCCTCGAGACCCGCAGCCACCACCATCGTGATCCCCTCCCTCGACTACACCTTCCCAACAACTCGCCTGAGCCGCAAAACCACCGGATTGCCATCGTCGTTGATCACCGACGCCATCCGCCGCCTCGAGCTCGCCGTCAACCACCTCCGACCATCTCCTCCGACTCCACGACCACCGTTGGACTCGTCGTCGCCCGCTACATCGCGCCGACCCCTCCACCTTCATCGCGGACGACCGGAGTGCCACCGCCACCGACGTCCGAGCCGCCACCGCCGCCGACGACCTCGTCGGAGACGCCACCACCGCTGTAAGCAACCTCCACCGTCCGATCTGTTATTGACGGCATAGATTAGATCTAACGAACGGTTATGTTTTTTTAATTAGATCGGTTTAGTTCCGGTTTCTTACGGTTTTTATTCGGTTTAGATCGGTTCAAGTCTAGTCGGTTTAGCCGACCGGTCTTTCTGTTTTAGCCCGTACACGTTTGTGTTATTTTACGACCGAGCGCTAGATAGTTCAGATCGCCCACCTCCCTGGCCCGATAGCAGTAGGCCACGTAGCTAGTGGCCGATTTTTTTTGTTTTGATTTTCCTTTCTGTTTTAAAAACAGAATAGTTCTGATTCTATATTGCTTATAACTTTTAGGTTTTAGATTCAATTTGAGTGATTCTTTTTGCATTGTGTCACAAATTTGTTGAAGTTTTTGTTTACGTACTTAGTTTGCAAATTTGAGTAGTTTAAATTTGAATTATTTCAAATATGTTTCAAACACTGTTTTGGCTCTAGTTTGAGTTTTATAAAATATTTTTGATTGATTCTTTTTGCTACTGTTTTGTTATAGTTTTGTCTATCCAGTAGCATATAGTGATTTATTTTTAGTTTATTTTAAATTAATGTTTTAGCAAAACAGTACTGTTTTAGTTATAGTGTTGTTTTAGTCTTTTCTTTATTGTTTTTATTAGTTTTAAATTATTTCTTTTTGTCACTTTTGACAAATTTAGTTTTGTTTCTGTTTGTCAACCAAAGAAAATTTTATTTTTATTTCAAAAAAATTATTTTATTTAGTTTTGTATGAAAACTTGTTTAGGTCATAGTTACTGTTTCATAAAAGCTTTTTATTTGTTTCTTTTTGCAAATAAAATTTTATGAAAAATACCTTCTGTTAACTTAGTTGTTTTACTTTGTATTTTCTGTTAATTTATAAGTTTAGTGTTTTAATTGTTGTTAAGTTTTTACTTAGGACAAAACTATTTTGTGTTATGTCTTAGAGTTTTCTTTATTAGTTTTGTTGTGTAGTTGTCCTTTGTTCTTATTCGGTGTCCCTTGTTGTTTTGCAATTTATTTGTTGGTTTCATTATGAGTGTTAGAATTGTTTGCTAGTATGTTTGCTTATATGAATGCTATGTTTGACTATATAGATTTTCAACGGAGTGACGAATAGTTCTACCAAGTCATTATTCTGAGAGCTTTGTTATCTTCATCAAGTAATACCAGGCAAGTTCACTTTGACCATGCTTTCATACCTATGTTTTTACTGCATTTAGTGGCATCTTTGCAACAACCCTCCAGTAGTGATATTGGATTCTTGTAGTTGAGTAGTATGCATGAGGTAGGAACCCATCACCCTGTTACCAAGCCCGGGACGTTATTTATCTTAATGCTACGCTATAGTAGACGGGGTTTGGTATGAGTGCACGAGAGTGGTGTGAAGAAGGAGGACTCTACGCAATGACGACAACTCCATGATGGCATCTGCAAGGACTGCATCTTCAAGGCCTTAAGACTTCAAGACTCGAGACAAGAATTCAATACACACTACTGGGTGAAGGACGGTTGACGGGCACCCTGGAGAAACCAGTGGATGGCCGGGATGCATGGAGAAGCGCCATGACATCTTGCGGAAAGCTTCACCCAGACTCAAAGAGACGGAAGAATACTTCATGCCCGGAAGCTTACCTGTGCAACCGCAAGTCACTATGGGCTCTGGCTTGGTTGACCTTAGTTGTGACTCTGGCTGGGACGGTGCTAGCAGATGTAGAACTACGGTAGGATTGGATGAGCACCGGACAGTGGTCAGAGGAACTCTTTGGAAGACCATGTTTCGGTCATCTTGTTCTCAAACACCCTGAAGTGTGAGAACGTAAAAAGAGGGATCGAATCTTGCGGGTAAAGTGTACAAACCTCTGCAGAGGGTTTAAAACCTAATCGATTAGCCGTGTCCCCGGTTACGGACAATTTGAGCCTCTGGACTTGGATCTATCTCGGAACTCTCAACATCGGACTGATAACATAATTGTGGGCAACTTATGATGATTTGGGCCATGAGACATCGGTTGGCGGAACCATGTCATGATAGGAAACTCCGTAGTACAGACTCCGGTTAATTTCTTTGATGTAGGGAAAATAAAACCAGCTTTTATGCAAAACAAAACTTAGATACAGAGCCACAAAGCCATATTGCATATAGTATAGTTTTATCATCTGTTTTCTCATGTTGTGATCTTGCCGGTACATTCAATGTACTGACCTACACGGCTGCAACGTATCATGTTGCAGATACTTTCTTCCAACGAGTAAGAGTACGGTACAGGGTTACGGTTTACACTCAACCTGCCGATGGCGTTGATGGGACTCCACACCCGACTATTTGTTTCCGCTGTGACTTATGAGGTATATATCAGTTTTACGTTATTTATACATGTGATTGCACTTTGATATATACATTGATGTACTGTGTGTGCCAGCATACTGATCCAGGGATGGCACAGAAACACAGAGACTTGACCGTCTGAGGTCGGGTCGCTACAGATATGGTATCAGAGCACATGTTGACTGTAGGACGTGACCCTAGAAATCGGAAAGCCCCTAGGATAGGAAATCTCTAAAACTTTATTTTCAAAAGAATCCATTACTTCTCATCTTTTCTGATTTTAACAAATATCTTCACTTACCTCAAATAGTTAGAATATACCCTTTCCCTTTTGACCACACGGAGGATCAACTGAAGCCGCTCCAAGAAGGACAAGATATCGGACAACCGATGACCTCTTCAGAGTAAAGAAGATTTCATGATACATTTCGAAGAAAGAAGCTACACCAGTTGAAGACTGCGAAGACTTGAAGAATTTGGAGAATCTGAAGAATTATTTGACCTTTAGAAGACCAAATCCCTGTTATATACTTACGTTAGATGCAACGATTTGTGAGCTGTCAGTTGTGTGATGTTTCTCGACAACCACAAATAAAATCCATTTTTCAAAATTATTGTTTGTATTGTGTGTATCCCTCCCCACCTCTCTCATATCTCACCCCAAAGCCCTTGGACCCAATAGATGAGGAAGGAAGATGGACTGGTATTCTCTGGACCGATGATTCAGTTGGACGCAGAGCTATGGATTCAAAACATGGAGGATCACTTCAGGAAAAATTTGATTGCAAGGAAGTATGAGGTTCCATATGCTCTTTGGTACTTTATAGAAAGTGCTGCAACCTGGTGGAAAATGCATCATGCCATACAGGGATGTAATGGAGCAAGAATTTGGGAGGAATTCAAGAAGACTCTGTTAAGATCCCGTCTCATTCGGAAGAACGATGATAACCCGAAGAAGAAACCTTGTGCTTGCAAGATTTGCGGAGAAATAGGACACACCCAGGAGGAACACAAGGATGGATGCCCTCATTGTGAGGAGAATCACCCAACCGAAGAGTGCCCGACTGGGCAAGTTACTTGTTTCCTGTGTGAAGGAACTACACACTACCCTGGTCAGTGTCATATTTACCCCAAGGTACAAGAAATTACCAAGCAGCAGAAGAAAACAATGAAAGAAGCCCTCAGGGAAAGTTTGAAAGAACCTGTGATGAAGGAAGATGTTGACGACCCTAATGGAGAAGGCCTAAACAGATTTTACTCCAATGCCTGCTATTCATGTGGGAAAGAAGGACATTTTTCACTGTATTGCACGAAGCAAAGCCAAGGGTATCTGGGAGACATCCCGACAGCAGAAATGAAGTTTGACCCTCAGGAAATAGAAGCTCTGATCATTACAGAGAAATCCAGGAAGAGAAAACGAAGGCAACCCCAGAACAACCCAACTTCTGCAAAGAAGGACCTGAGTCATATCATTTGTTACAGGTGCAAGGATTTAGGTCATTACGCTAGTCAATGTCCAGAAAAGAAGCCAAGAATCGAAGGAGCCTACATAATCACAAAGAAGCCCCGAGACATGTCGGAAGTCATTTGTTTTCGCTGCAAGGACGCAGGACATTTTGCTAGGGAATGTTCAAATCAGAAGAAAGCTGGAGCTGAGTAGTTGAGATTTTGATATGGATAATAAGAGTGGTAGAAAGCAATCCTATTTTCATAAGTTCGATGAGTTGAGTTATGTAATGGGTGCTCAGAGATTGTAATGAGTTCATGAAATCAATAAAGTTAATGTGTTATGATTTCATATGTTGTATTATGTGAGTTTTTACTCTATGAACAAAGATTTTGGACCAGTTTCGAGGATATGAGAAATATGGTCTATGGATGGATTTGTGAATTTCATTTAAGGGTGGTAGTACCCTGTGAAGAACACTTGACCCATGGAAAGGATAATGATATTTCAGGGAGTGAAGTTTGGACAAAATAGGTATGAGTTTTGTTTCGATATGTTGGTTACCCCAAGAATATGAAGGAATGAAGCAATATTGGAATTTAAGGAGGTGTAATGTTGGAATATGGAACAATTGTAACTCCAAGGATGAGTTGTACAAGTGTTGAAGTGGGTCATAACCCACAGGCCCAGGGTTTGAAAAGGAACAGACATAACTTTGATGAAGGAAGAAAATTGGAAGAAGCTATGATTCCATCAGCAGACATTTCCTTAGGAGGTTACGAAAACCCAAGAGTTGTGAAGAACGATAGATGTTTCATTCAGCTTGCAGAATCAATGGAATTATCCGAACTAAGTTCGTTGACAAGAGAAATTCTGCAATGCTTGTGAGGATGCCCAAGTGTTAGACTACGTGATTCACTGTCTGCGTATGTAGTAATGGTTCAAGTACGGGATGGATTGGCCCCCATACCGGAGACTTCTATCATGAACTATCATATGTTGATGGAAAATCAGAGAGATTTGAAAACCTTAGAAGAGTGTCGGCGCGATAAGCCATAAAACCATAGAATGGTAGGACGATGGAACCCTTTACAGGCAACCGTTGCCAATCGTAGGATATATGGTGAGATTCAACCCCGGCCATTTTCCTGCAGGAGAAACCATTAATTGTTGACCACCATGAGATTTCGCTAATTAATTAGAATTGGCGACAGACCTGTCAGATATGAAGACCCAGTCTCGGAAGAACCTCACCAGGATGAAAGGACACGAGTTTGAGGAAAAGGTTATGCCCTACTGGAAGAGCCCCAGTGTAGGAGTTACTCCGAAGATGTGAGAAGACCGATAGTGTTCACACCAAGGATGGAGTACATAAGATCTGTTGGAACCATAACCCTGTTTTTAAGTGTGGTAGCACACTAGACCTTTCCGATTGATGGATTTGCTAGAAGACCCCCAAACCCTAACCTTTCTTGCTAGCCTCTTCGAATCTCGAGGACGAGATTCATTTTAAGTGTGGTAGGTTTGTAACATCCCAAAATTCTAAATTTTGGAATGTTATATAAAATAAATTATTATGATTGTTTGTTTGATTGATTGACTGAAAGTGAGTGAAATTTGAAACTTTTGAAGTTGGATGAGAGGGAACGAAATGACTTTCCCAAACTTTCATCCTTGCATTTTATCTCAATGAATTCAAATTCATTTCAACACAAAACCCCAGAGTGAAGATGACATGACTTCTTCCATTTGAAATCCAAAGGGTTTTTGAAAAGATTTGAATTCCAGTTGGAAATATTTCAAATTCTAAAAAAAAAAAAACTTTATGCAACTCAATGATTTTCATGAGAGAAGATAAAATAACTTCTTCAATTATATGAAATATGAGCTGGAAGTCAAAAAGAATCAAATTGAAAGTCATTTGAAAGTATTTTGAAACTCCCTTTCAAATTTGGAATTATTTGGATTTTATTCAAATTATTTTTCTCCTAAAAATAAATAAATGGAAATAAGGGTAAAATGATTCCCTTCAATGGAAAATTAGGAGAAAATAATTTTGAAATAATTTTGGTATTTAAAAAATGATTTTTGTTGGATTTTAATGCAACAGTAGCACTGTTTGCTTTATTTGATTTTTTGTGTATTTTATTTGAACCTGGAAAATAGTTCATGTTTTAGGAAATGTTTTTCTGAAAATTTTGATATATTATATGCCTATATACTTTTTATTATTATTTGTTGTTCCTTTTTACTTTGTTGTCTGTGAAAAGAATAAAAAGAAAATCCTCGAACAGTACCAGGCCGAAGCCCACCACTGTTCCTCTCTCTCTCTTCCCACACCACACGGCCCACTGGCCTTTCAGCCCACAGCTGCGCGCACGCCCGAAACGCCTCCGCCTCGGTCGCCCGCTCCTCTCTCTCGCCCTTGTGCCACTGACCGCTGGGCCCCACTGCCCGATCGCCCTCGCCCGCCGTCTTCTTCCTCCCCACGCCAAGTCGCGCCGCCGCCGCCGGAATCCCGATCTTCTCGGGATCACGAATCCCCTCGCCCCCTCCTCCAAGAACTCCTCCCCCTATAAATACCCCTCTCCCTCGACCCGTTCCCCTCCTTTCCCCTCACCGAAACCCCTTGCCTCGCCCGTAATCTCTCGCCGGAGCCGAGCACCGCCACCGCACCATTGATGCCCTAGAGCCCGCCTCCGACCTCCCCGAGACCCGCAGCCACCACCATCGTGATCCCCTCCCTCGACTACACCTTCCCAACAACTCGCCTGAGCCGCAAAACCACCGGATTGCCATCGTCGTTGATCACCGACGCCATCCGCCGCCTCGAGCTCGCCGTCAACCACCTCCGACCATCTCCTCCGACTCCACGACCACCGTTGGACTCGTCGTCGCCCGCTACATCGCGCCGACCCCTCCACCTTCATCGCGGACGACCGGAGCGCCACCGCCACCGACGTCCGAGCCGCCACCGCCGACGACGACCTCGTCGGAGACGCCACCACCGCTGTAAGCAACCTCCACCGTCCGATCTGTTATTGACGGCATAGATTAGATCTAACGAACGGTTATGTTTTTTTAATTAGATCGGTTTAGTTTCGATTTCTTACGGTTTTTATTCGGTTTAGATCGGTTCAAGTCTAGTCGGTTTAGCCGACCGGTCTTTCTGTTTTAGCCCGTACACGTTTGTGTTATTTTACGACCGAGCGCTAGATAGTTCAGATCGCCCACCTCCCTGGCCCGATAGCAGTAGGCCACGTAGCTAGTGGCCGATTTTTTTGTTTTGATTTTCCTTTCTGTTTTAAAAACAGAATAGTTCTGATTCTATATTGCTTATAACTTTTAGGTTTTAGATTCAATTTGAGTGATTCTTTTTGCATTGTGTCACAAATTTGTTGAAGTTTTTGTTTACGTACTTAGTTTGCAAATTTGAGTAGTTTAAATTTGAATTATTTCAAATATGTTTCAAACACTGTTTTGGCTCTAGTTTGAGTTTTATAAAATATTTTTGATTGATTCTTTTTGCTACTGTTTTGTTATAGTTTTGTCTATCCAGTAGCATATAGTGATTTATTTTTAGTTTATTTTAAATTAATGTTTTAGCAAAACAGTACTGTTTTAGTTATAGTGTTGTTTTAGTCTTTTCTTTATTGTTTTTATTAGTTTTAAATTATTTCTTTTTGTCACTTTTGACAAATTTAGTTTTGTTTCTGTTTGTCAACCAAAGAAAATTTTATTTTTATTTCAAAAAAATGATTTTATTTAGTTTTGTATGAAAACTTGTTTAGGTCATAGTTACTGTTTCATAAAAGCTTTTTATTTGTTTCTTTTTGCAAATAAAATTTTATGAAAAATACCTTCTGTTAACTTAGTTGTTATACTTTGTATTTTCTGTTAATTTATAAGTTTAGTGTTTTAATTGTTGTTAAGTTTTTACTTAGGACAAAACTATTTTGTGTTATGTCTTAGAGTTTTCTTTATTAGTTTTGTTGTGTAGTTGTCCTTTGTTCTTATTCGGTGTCCCTTGTTGTTTTGCAATTTATTTGTTGGTTTCATTATGAGTGTTAGAATTGTTTGCTAGTATGTTTGCTTATATGAATGCTATGTTTGACTATATAGATTTTCAACGGAGTGACGAATAGTTCTACCAAGTCATTATTCTGAGAGCTTTGTTATCTTCATCAAGTAATACCAGGCAAGTTCACTTTGACCATGCTTTCATACCTATGTTTTTACTGCATTTAGTGGCATCTTTGCAACAACCCTCCAGTAGTGATATTGAATTCTTGTAGTTGAGTAGTATGCATGAGGTAGGAACCCATCACCCTGTTACCAAGCCCGGGACGTTATTTATCTTAATGCTACGCTATAGTAGACGGGGTTTGGTATGAGTGCACGAGAGTGGTGTGAAGAAGGAGGACTCTACGTCAATGACGACAACTCCATGATGGCATCTGCAAGGACTGCATCTTCAAGGCCTTAAGACTTCAAGACTCGAGACAAGAATTCAATACACACTACTGGGTGAAGGACGGTTGACGGGCACCCTGGAGAAACCAGTGGATGGCCGGGATGCATGGAGAAGCGCCATGACATCTTGCGGAAAGCTTCACCCAGACTCAAAGAGACGGAAGAATACTTCATGCCCGGAAGCTTACCTGTGCAACCGCAAGTCACTATGGGCTCTGGCTTGGTTGACCTTAGTTGTGACTCTGGCTGGGACGGTGCTAGCAGATGTAGAACTACGGTAGGATTGGATGAGCACCGGACAGTGGTCAGAGGAACTCTTTGGAAGACCATGTTTCGGTCATCTTGTTCTCAAACACCCTGAAGTGTGAGAACGTAAAAAGAGGGATCAAATCTTGCGGGTAAAGTGTACAAACCTCTGCAGAGGGTTTAAAACCTAATCGATTAGCCGTGTCCCCGGTTACGGACAATTTGAGCCTCTGGACTTGGATCTATCTCGGAACTCTCAACATCGGACTGATAACATAATTGTGGGCAACTTATGATGATTTGGGCCATGAGACATCGGTTGGCGGAACCATGTCATGATAGGAAACTCCGTAGTACAGACTCCGGTTAATTTCTTTGATGTAGGGAAAATAAAACCAGCTTTTATGCAAAACAAAACTTAGATACAGAGCCACAAAGCCATATTGCATATAGTATAGTTTTATCATCTGTTTTCTCATGTTGTGATCTTGCCGGTACATTCAATGTACTGACCTACACGGCTGCAACGTATCATGTTGCAGATACTTTCTTCCAACGAGTAAGAGTACGGTACAGGGTTACGGTCTACACTCAACCTGCCAATGGCGTTGATGGGACTCCACACCCGACTATTTGTTTCCGCTGTGACTTATGAGGTATATATCAGTTTTACGTTATTTATACATGTGATTGCACTTTGATGTATACATTGATGTACTGTGTGTGCCAGCATACTGATCCAGGGATGGCACAGAAACACAGAGACTTGACCGTCTGAGGTCGGGTCACTACAGAATGCTAGCAAGTGCACAAGTTTGATCAATGATAATTTCAATCACTTTTTCTAGCATCATTATATATCATAAACAGTAGCTCATCTCATAAAACTTCTCATGATCAAGTAGCAAGCTATTCACATGTTAAAGCATAGACCATAAACTTTCTTGAAAGCTAACAAACTAGGTTCTGGGTCATCAAACAATTGAAATTCATCTTATTTTCAGGAAGGGTTATGTAAGAGCTTTGATTTAGCAAATCCCACATACTCAACTATCATATAGTCTTCCATGATTGCCAGCACTCAAAGCATATTTTTAGAACAAATAGCATCCATCAAACACAGAGAAAGATAGGGGCTTAATGTTTCGCCTCCCAACTTATTTATCATATAGATAATTTTCAACAATAATATCTCATGATCAAATATATTTGAATGGCCATATATGCTTAGATCTTTCCCCATCACATGATGCTTGCCAACTAAAGAGTAGGTTGGAATGAGAAGGAATACTACTGACTCTTGCAAAAAAGTAAAAGATAGGCCCTTCGCAAAGGGAAGCAGGGATTTGCAGAGGTGCCAGAGCTCGAAGCTTTTAAAACAGAGATGAAAATAATTTTGAGAGGTATGCTTTCATTGTCAACATAACAACTGAGAGTTCTCACCATCTTCCATGCTAGACACATTATAGGCGGTTCCCGAACAGAATGGTAAAGTTTTTACTCCCCCTCCACCAACAATCACACTCCACGGCTGATCCGAAACAACGGGTATCGTCCATACAAACAACAGTCCTGGGGGAGTTTTGTTTAATTATTTGCGATTTTGTTTTTTGATATTTTGATCATAGGATTGGGCATCCCAATTACCAGCCACTCTCTCGTGAATTATAAGTGAATAAACACTCATCGTGAGAATAACCCACCAAGCATGGAAGATACTGACAGCCCCTAGTCGCTACATGAGCGATTTGGGCATACAAAACAGATTATTATTTGAAGGTTTAGAGTTTGGCACATGCAAATTTACTTGGAACGAAAGGTAAATACCGCATATAGGTACATATGGTGGACACTCATGGAAGAAACTTGGTTCAAGGATCTTGGATGCACAAGCAGTATTCCCGCTTAGTACAGAAATTTTGTCTAGCAAAAGATTCTAAATAGCAAGCACCACATGTTGGAGGATCCATAACAATATCACTTCTATACAAATATACCCAAGCATAACTCATTATGTTGTCTTGCTTTCCCAACTTCAACTAATATGATCAAGTTTAAAAATAATTAATGGGGCTCATAATCATAGAAGATGTCCAAGATAGTATATTTATATGTGAAATCTCTCTTCCTTCAATATTATTTCATGAATTGTTCAAGTGACCAATACTATGTTTGCTAACTTTCAATAAATTTACCACCTCTACTTCTTAAATGTGAAGTCGTTACTCCGCATGGGATAAGCATATGAATCATATATATAATTTCAGATTTACGATATTCAATTCATTCAACCATTTACTCGTCGGATATAACTGAAGCACGTGAGTAAATGACAAACTACTCCAAAAAAATATAAGTGAAATTTTGTAACTATGTGAAGACTCTCTAACATTTAAGAATTTCAGATCTTGAGCATTTTATTCAAACAACAATCAAAACAAAATAAAATGACATTGCAAGGATAGCACATATCATGTGAAGAAGAACTTAGGCTCAATCAAAACTTACCGATAGTTGATGAAGAAGAAAGGTGGGATGCCAACCGGGGCATCCCCAAGCTTAGATGCCTGAGACTTCTTGAAATAGTAACTTGGGATGCCTTGGGCATCCCCAAGCTTGAGCTTTTTTGTCTCATTAATTCCTCTTATATCAAGGTTTTCCTAAATCTTAAAAACTTCATACACACAAAACTCAACAAGAACTCGTGAGATAAGTTAGTATAAATCAATGCAATAACCTTATCATTCTCTACTGTAGCAAATCACTAAAATTATTATTTGATATTTCCTACTAAATTCCTCTGCATATTTAACACTCCTATCCTCAAATAGAACCATTAAACAAGCAAACATATGCAAACATAACATCAATCTGTCTAAACAGGACAGTCTGTAAAGAATGCAAGAGGAATCGTACTTCCCTAAATCCAAAAATTCTGAAAACTTAACACACTGTAGAAAATTTGTTGTTACTCATTGTGTAAAAATTTCAAGATTTTATCATGCTCTGACTATTCACCAATATTCAAAACATAACAGCAAACTTTCTGTTTTCAAACAACAACATAAAGACTAGAAAAATAACCATGGTAAAGGCTATACTTGACATTTTTATTGAAATAGAAGATGCAAAACATTACTCTAAAGAACAGCAAGCAAATCCTAATAAAGGAAAATGACGCTCCAAGCAAAACACATATCAAGTGGTGAATAAAAATATAGCTTCAAGTAAGGTTACCGATGAATGAAGACGAAAGAGGGGATGCCATCCGGCATCCCCAAGCTTAGTTGCTTGGATCTTCCTTGAATATACCTTAGGGCGCCTTGGGCATCCCCAAGCTTAGGATCTTGCCACTCCTTATTCCTTAGTCCATCAAAACTTCACCCAAAACTTGAAAACTTCACAACACAAAACTAAACAGAAAATCTTATGAGATCTGTTAGTATAAGAAAGCAAATCACCACTTAGGTACTGTTGTGAACTCATTCTAAATTCATATTGGTTTTATATCTACTGTATTCCAACTTCTCTATGGTTCATACCCTCCGATACTACTCATAGATTCATCAAAAAAAGCAAACAACACATAGAAAACAGAATCTGTTTAAAACAGAATAGACTGTAATAATTTGGAAACTTCGTATACTTCTGTGACTCCAAAACTTCTGAAAAATTAGGACAGCGTAGACAATTTGTATATCAATCTTGTGTAGAAAATTCAGATCAAAAGCACGTTCCAATGAATTTTCAAAATTCCTAGACTGAGTGCAAAAGTTTATGTTTTTGCACAGAATCAAGTCAACTATCATCCACCCTATCCCAAAGGCTTTACTTGGAACTTTATTGAAACAAAAGCTATAAAACATGATTACTACAGTATATTAATCATGTGGACACACAAAAATAGTAGGGGTAAATGTTGGGTTGTCTCCTAACAAGCGCTTTTCTTTAATGCCTTTCTAGCTAGGCATGATGATTTCAATGATGCTCACATGAAAGATAAGAATTGAAACAAAACGGGAGCATCATGAAGCATATTACTAGCACATTTAAGTCTAACCCACTTACGATGCATAGGGATTTTGTGACCAAAAAATTTATGGGAGCAAGAATCAACTAGCATAGGAAGGCAAAACAAGCATTACTTCAAGATTTTCAACACATAGAGAGGAAACTTGATGTTATTGCAATTCCTACAAGCATATATTCCTCCCTCATAATAATTTTCAGTAGCATCATGAATGAATTCAACAATATAACCATCACATAAAACATTCGTTTCATGATTCATAAGCATAAATATTTTACTACTCTCCACATAAGTGAAATTCTTCTCATTCGGAATAGTGGGAGTATCATAAGAAACTCGAATACTATAAATTGTTTCCACATTAAAAGAGTAATTTTCAGAAAAAGGGTAATCATAATCATGACAAGTTTTATAAACATAATCATCACTACTTTTTATAACATAATTGTCATCACAATAATCATCATAAGTAGCAACTTCGTTCTCATCATAATCAATTGAAACCTCTTCCAAGCTAGTGGAATCATTACTAAATAAAGTCATGACCTCTCCAAATCCACTTTTATCATTATAAAAAGATTCAACACCCTCCAAAATAGTGGGATAATTATTATCTAAAGTTGACACTCTTCCATACCCACTTTCATAAATATTGAAATCATCATAAATAGGAGGCATGTTATCATCATAATAAATGTGCACATCAAAACTTGGGGGACTAAAAATATCATCTTCATTAAACATAGCATCCCCAAGTTTGGGACAAACATTAATTGCAGCAAATAAATTCTCAAACATGTCATTCTCATCAAACATAGCATCCCCAAGCTTGTGGTTTTGCATATCATAAGCATAATCCCTCTCATCATTAATAGTATGGATAGCACCAATAGTATAGCAATTAGTATCATCACAATTTTCTAAGTTGGTGCCAACAATATTCTCAAGATTATAACAAGTATCATTACTTTCCCAATCATAGTCATCACAATGACTAATAGGCATAACGAAATCATCCTTAATAATTTCATTGGACATAGTACCATAAGGCAAAGAATCAATATCATCATCCACATTTATTTTTGATTCACTCTCATGAGGCATAACAATAATAGGAGCAACATCATTTGGGAAAGATACCTTTTTACCTTTGCTTTTCCGTATTTTCTTTTTCTTCTTCACATCATGTGTGGGTTTAATCACCTTTTTGGAGCTCCTTATTGATGAGATTGGTTGAATAAAAAGCTCCTCCCCGTTACCTGATTCATCATAAGAAAAAATAGGAGGATATTGGGAAACCTCTTCCCATTCATTAGTATTCTCTTCATCTTATATTTGTTTTCTTGTCTTGAAGTAATTGGCAATATAAGGATTCTCAATGCAATTTACCGCGCAATACATATAAATTTCCACTAGATCAAAATCAAGAAATCTCTTAAGGATATATTCTGGAATATCCTTAGTTATACGTTTCATTTCTTCATATCCCACAAGCAAACTAAGTTCATTATGATGAGCAAGGGAAATCAAGTCATCACAATTTTTGTACACGATTTGATCATGAAACAATTTGCATTGGACATTTAAATGACCACGTTCATTGCAAAGTTCACAAGGATGGTGAGAACAATAAAATTTTTCAGCACAAACATCTAGCCTCTCTTGCAACCATTTAGTTTCTAAATACTTATGTCTCTTGCAAAATCTATCTTTGGTATGTAACTGCAAACTCTATGCACTCCACAAAAATTGACATGCTTATAAGAAACATTTTTATCATGACTAGTGCAATCATCATTAGTACTATGGTTATTCAAAGAATTCATACTAACAACATTGCAATCATGCTCATCATTCAAAGATTTAGTGCCAAACATTTTATTGCATTCTTCTTCTAACACTTTGACACAATTTTCCTTTCCATCATTTTCATGAAAGACATTATAAAGATGGATAATATGGGGCAACCTCAATTCCGTTTTTTGTAGTTTTCTTTTATAGACCAGACTAGTGATAAAACAAGAAACTAAAAGATTCGATTGCAAGATCTAAAGATATACCTTCAAGCACTCACCTCCCCGGCAACGGCGATAGAAAAAAACTTTGTTGATGGGATGTGAGTGTCGCTTACCTAGCCTCCCCGGCAACGGCGCCAGAAAAGAACGTGATGTCTACTACGCAACCTTCTTCTTGTAGACTCGTGTTGGGCCTCCAAGCGCAGAGTTTTGTAGGACAGTAGCAAATTTCCCTCAAGTGGATGACCTAAGGTTTATCAATCCGTGGGAGGCGTAGGATGAAGATGATCTCTCTCAAACAACCCTGCAACCAAATAACAAAGAGTCTCTTGTGTCCCCAACACACCCAATACAATGGTAAATTGTATAGTTGCACTAGTTCAGCGAAGAGATGGTGATACAAGTGTAATATGGATAGTAGATATGGGTTTTTGTAATCTCAAAATATAAAAACAACAAGGTAACTAGTAACAAAAGTGAGCAAAAACGGTATTGCAATGCTTGAAAACAAGGCCTAGGGTTCATACTTTCACTAGTGCAACTTCTCTCAACAATGATAACATAATTAGATCATATGACAATCCCTCAACTTGCGACAAAAGTCACTCCAAAGTTCCTATCACAGAGAACATAAGATGAAATTGCTTGTAGGGTATGAAACCACCTCAAAGTTATTCTTTCCGATCAATCCATTGGGCTATTCCTATAAGTGTCACGAACAGCCCTAGAGTTCATAGTAAAATAACACCATATGACACACATCAATCAACCCTAATGTCACCAAGATACTCCAATGTCACCACAAGTATCCGTGGGTCAATTATACGATATGCATCAAACAACTTCAGAGTCATAATATTCAATCCAACACAAAGAACTTCAAGAGCATCCCGAGATTTCTACCGGAGAAAGGAATATGAAAACGTGCATCAACCCCTATGCATAGATTACCCCAATGTCACCACGGGAATCCGCAAGTTGATAACCAAAACATACATCAAGTGGATCAACAGAACATCCCATTATCACCACGGATATCCCATCGCAAGACATACATCAAGTGCTCTCACATCCAAAGATTCAATCCGACATAACAAATCCTCAAAGGAAAAGACTCAATTCATCACAAGGAGATAGAGGGAAGAACACCATAAGATCTAATTATAGTAACAAAGCTCGTGGTACATCAAGATCGTGCCAAATCAAGAACACGAGAGAGAGAGAGATCAAACACATAGCTACTGGTACATACCCTCAGCCCCGAGGGTGAACTACTCCCTCCTCGTCATGGAGACCATTGAGGATGAAGAAGATGGCTACCGGTGATGGTTTCCCCCTCCGGCAGGGTGCCGGAACAGACTCCCTATTTGTTTTTCGTGGCTACAGAGGCTTGCGGTGGCAGAACTACTGATCTAGGTTTATTTCTGGAGTTTTTGGGATTTATAGGAGGTGTTGGCGTCGGGGACAAGTCAAGGGGGCCATGAGGCGATGACAAGGTAGGGGGGCGCGCCCTCCACCCTTGTGGTTGCCTCAGGACTCTTCTTCAATATCTTTTCATTCCAGTATATTTATATTTTCCAAAAATATTCTCCGTAAATTTTCAGCTCGTTCTGAGAACTTTTATTTCTGCACAAAAAACGACACCACGGTAGTTCTGCTGAAAACAGCGTATGTCCGGGTTAGTTCTAATCAAATCATAACAAAATGATATAAAATTGTTGTAAACATGGCATGAACACTTCATAAATTATCAATACATTCGAGACGTATCGTACCGCTTCCCTGACTTGTTTAGTTGAACGCAACTGCTGGAACTTCCATGCTAGTGGAAGTGCCGCCCGCTCGAGCGGTACTACCGCTTGTGCACGGGCTGATGGGGCATAACGGTTGGAATCTTTCCCCCACTATATAAGTGAGTCTTCTTCCTTGAGTAGACCCCTTCGTTCCCCAAGCTCCACTGTTGCTCAAAAGCTCATTCTTATCCGATCTCTCTCTCTAGCCAACCAAAGTTGTTGATTTCCTAGGGATTGGTTGAGAAGGCCTAGATCTACACTTCCACCAAGAGAAATTTGATTTTCTGATACGTCTCCAACGTATCTATAATTATTGATTGTTCCATGCTGTTATATTATCATTCTTGGATGTTTTACAATCATTTTATAGGAACTTTATATCATTTTTTGGGACTAATCTATTGACATAGTGCCCAGTGCCAGTTGCTATTTTTTGCTTGTTTTTTACTTTGCAAGAAATCAATACCAAACGGAGTCCAAATGCAGCGAAACTTTTTGGTGATTTTTCTGGACCAGAAGACACACGATGGGCCAAGAAAGTACCTGAGGGGGGCTCCGAGGGGAGCACAACCCACCAGGGCGCGCCTAGGGGCCCAGGCACGCCCAGGTGGGTTGTGCCCACCTCGGCCGCCTCCCGCACCACCTCTTTGCTCTATAAATACCCCAATATTCTAGAAACCCTAGGGGAGTCGGCGAAAATGAATTCCAGCCGACGCAAGTTCCAGAAACCACAGATCCAATCTAGACACCATCACGGAGGGGTTCATCATCCTCATTCGTGCCTCTCCGATGATGCATGAGTAGTTCATTGTAGACCTGCGGGTCCGTAGTTAGTAGCTAGATGGCTTCCTTTCTCTCTTTTGATTCTCAATACAATGGTCTCGTGGAGATCTATTTGATGTAACTCTTTCTGCAGTGTGTTTGTTGGGACCCGATGAACTTTGAGTTTATGATCAGATCTATGTTTTTATCCATGAAAGTTATTTGAGTCTTTTGATATCTTATATGCATGATTACTTATAGCCTTGTATTTCTTTTCTGAAGCTTTGGTTTAGTTAGGCCAACTAGATCGATTATCCTAGCCATGGGAAGAGGTGCTTTCTGATGGGTTCGACTTACGGTGCTTGATCCCAGTGATAGAAGGGGAACCGACATGTATGTATCATCGCCATTAAGGATAACAAGATGGGGTCTATTTCTACATAAATAGATCTTGTCTACATCATGTCATCGTTCTTATCGCATTACTCTGTTTTTCCATGAACTTAATACACTAGATGCATGCTGGATAGCGGTCGATGTGTGGAGTAATAGTAGTAGATGCAGGCAGGAGTCGGTCTACTAATCTTGGACGTGATGCCTATATAACGATCATTGCCTGGATAGCGTCATGATTATTTGAAGTTCTATCAATTGCCCAACAGTAATTTGTTCTCCCACCGTATGCTATTTTTCTCGAGAGAAGCCACTAGTGAAATCTACGGCCCCCGGGTCTCTTCTTTATTATATTTGCCTTCGTGATATATTTTTATTTGCTTTTATTTTTAGATCTATTAATCCAAAAACACAAAAATACCTTGCTAATTTTTATTTATTTATTTTATCTCACGTTCCCGCGAGATCTATTTATCCAATCTACTACAATTTTACCTATCCTTTTACCCGTGAGGGATTGACAACCGCTCTCTTACGTCGGGTTGCAAGTATTTGTTCTTTGTGTGCAGGAGTTGTTTATGTGGTGTTGCGTGGTTCTCCTACTGGTTCGATAACCTTGGTCTCATCACTAAGGGAAATACCTACCGTAGCTGTGCTGCATCATCCCTTCCTCTTTGGGGAAATACCGACGTAGTTCAAGCAGCATCAAAAGGAATTTACGTCAACATATACAAGGTTCCTAATCACAAATCTCATCTCCTTGCAATTTACATTATTTGCCATTTGCCTCTCGTTTTCATCTCCCCCACTTCACAAAAATTTGCCGTTTTATTTGCCCTCTTTTTCGTTCGCCTTTTTCGTGTCAAATCTCTTGTTTGCTTGTATTGCCATATGTCTTATATTTGCTTGCATCTTCGCTTTCTAAAAATCTCTTGATATGGATCCTCATCCACTTGCTAATCCTTTCAAAAGATCCAATTATGATGAACCAATCAATAGTGAATTGAGTTCACTAGATTATCTTTATGAAGTTTTGCTTGAGATTTATGAATCTGAAAATTGTGATGAAGTGTTAAAAGAAGAAAATTATGAAGTGATTCATGATAGCTCCTTAGATGAAAAGCATGATTGCAATGATGTTATTATAAGTTCTATTAATGTGAATTGTGCTAATAATATGCAAAACCCCAAGCTTGGGGATGCTAGTTTTGCTATGTCCACAACTTGTTGCAATGATCATGATTGGGGTGATGATTCTTATGATCTTGAAAATTTATTTAAGCCTCATGATGGATATGTTTACGATAATATTGAAAGTGGGTTTGGAAGAGTGTCAACTTTAGGTAATAATAATCCCACATATTTGGAGAGTGTTCAATCTTATGAAATTTTTGATAGAAGTGGGTTTGGAGAGGTCATGACTTTAGTTGATGTTAATCCCACTATCTTGGAAGATTTTGAAACTTTTATGCATGAGGATCATGAAGAGAAAATTTTATGTGATAGCTATATTATTGAACTTGATTATGATCCTACATGTAATTATTATAAGAGAGGAAAATATGGTTGTAGAAATTTTCATGTTACTAAACTACCTCTCGTTATGTTGACATCGTCAATGTTTTATTCCTCTTCTTTGCATATGTTAGATGTTTCTTGTCTTGATAATTTGTTTGCTTATAAAATTCCTATGCATAGGAATTTTGTTAGACTTAAGTGTGTTTGTCTTATGTTTCATGATGCTCCCTTTGTGTTTCAATTCCTATCTTTCGTGTGAGCATCAATGAAATCATTATGCCTAGCTACGGGCATAAAACGATAGCGCTTGTTGGGAGGCAACCCAATGAATAAAATTTATTTTTGTCTTTTTCTTTCTGTTCTTGAGTGTTTGCACAATTACGCCTCTGTTATGATTGTGTTTTTTGTGTTTTAATTAGTGTTTGTGCCAAGCAAAGCCTTTGGGATCATGTTGGGTGATAGTTGATTTGATCTTATTGAAAAATAGAAACTTTTGCGCTCAGTAAAATAATTTTCATAAATCACAGAAACGTGCTTTTGCTCTGAATTATTTACACAAGATTGATATACAAATTTCCGACGTTGTCCTACTTTTTCAGAATTTTTGGAGTTACAAAAGTGTACGAAGTTCCCTGATTACTACAGAATGTTCTGTTTTTGACAGATTCTGTTTTCTTTGCGTTGTGTGCTTATTTTGATGAATCTATGGTTTGTATTGGAGGATATAAGCTACAGCAAAGTTGGAATACAGTAGATATAATGCAAAAATAAAATATGAATGGGTTTGCAACAATACTTATAGTAGTGATTTTCTTTGTTATACTAACATATCTCACGAAGGTTTTGTTGAGTTTTGTGTGATTGAAGTTTTCAAGTTTTGGGTGAGATCATGATGGATGAAGGAATAAGGAGTAAGAAGAACCTAAGCTTGGGGATGCCCATGGCATCCCAAGCTATTATCTAAAAGAGAAGCAAGCAACTAAGCTTGGGGATGCCCGAGTGGCATCCCCTCTTTCTTCTAACGACCATCGGTATTTTACTTGAAGCTATATTTTTATTCATCACATATCATGAGTTTTGCTTGGAGCGTCTTGTATGATATGAGTCTTTGCTTGTTTTGATTTTTATTCTAAGTCATCTATCCTTGCTGGACACTCCTATTTGAGAGGGCCAAAATTATGCTATGACTTGTTAGAATTGCTCTCTATGCTTCACTTAAATCTTTTTGAGCTATGGAATTGCTCTAGTCCTTCACTTATATCTTTTTGAGCACGGTGTGCTTAGTATTTCTGAAGAAATGCTCTCATGCTTCACTTAGATTTATTTGAGAGTTAGTAAAAAAATTAAGAAATTCTCTCTTGCTTCGCTTAAATAATTTTGAGAGAAGAAAATTTTATGCTCATGTTCTTCACTTAGATTTGTTTGAGCTATCAAAAGCAACATATAAAATTAGTCCCAATGATAGATATTCAAGAGGGATATAATAAAAAATTTCATGAAGATCATTGGACAAAATAAACTTGATTCCTTGTAATAGTTTTGCGATATGTTGATATAATATGTGAGTCATGTTGATGAGTAATTATGCTTTAGTAAGAATATTGGTTTTAAGGTTTTTGATTCCCTATGCAAGCACGAAAGTCAATAGTTATGAAATGAAATTACATCCTACTTTTGGTGCATTATACGGTGTTTGTTATGTTTAATGCTCGCTTATGAGATTTTTCGTTTCTTGGTTGGATGCTTCTCAATCTTTTACTAGCCTACATTTGCACTAAGTATGACCACTCCTTGTGCATCCAAAATCCTTAAAACAGTTTTGCCAAATGAGTCCACTATACCTACCTATACGCGGTATTCTTATGCCGTTCTAAGCAAATTTGTATGTGCCATCTCTAATTTTCAAAATAAATTTCTCTTTTGTGTGCTCGTACTGCTCATGAAACGGTAGGGGGTGGCTGATATATTTCCATGCTAGATGTGTTATTCTCAAGATGAGTGTTTATTCACTTGTCACTGCACGAGAGTATGGCAAAGGTATTAGGGATGCCCAGTCCCGAAATGAAAAATGAATTTATATACTTTATGTTGTCAAATAATAAATTCCTTGGAAAGTGTTGGTGTGGACGGCACCCGTTGATTCGGTTAGCTGTGGAATGTGAAAGTATGGTGGAAAAAGGAATAAACTTTATTTTCTGTTTGGGAACCGCCTATGATATATCTAGCATGGGAAGTATTGGGAACTACTCGATCGTTTTCGTTGACCGGAAAAGCATGCCACCCAAAATGTTTTTATCTCTATCTTTTTTTTTGCTTTGAGCTCTGGCACCTCTACAAATCCCTACTTCCCTCTGCGAAGGGCCTTTCTATTTTACTTTATGTAATTTTTATTTTTTGAGTCACCATCTTCTCTTATAAAGCACCAACTAAGGGGCACTATGATCGTACTTGAGCATTGGGTGTAGCTAATATGCGAGTGCGTTTCATGAATGGATCAATGATTGAGCATGAATGGGCTAGGGATAACTTGCTTTAGTGTTGATATTTTGAAAGACATGGTTGCTTATTGATATGCTTGAGTATTGAAATCTTCATGTCAAAACTAGACTATTGCTTTGAATCATATAAAAGTCCAAATGTCCATGCTACAAAGAAAATAATATGTGATGAACATGTTAGGCAGCATTCCACATCAAAAAATTCTGTTTTTATCATTTACCTACTCGAGGACGAGTAGGAATTAAGCTTGGGGATGCTGATAGTCTCCAATGTATCTATAATTTTTTATTGTTCCATGCTGTTATATTATAATTCTTGGATGTTTTACAATCATTTTATAACAACTTCATTTTTTGGGACTAACCTATTGACATAGTGCCCAGTGCCAGTTGTTGTTTTTTGCTTTTTTTTTACTTTGCAGGAAATCAATACCAAACGGAGGCCAAACGCAGCAAAACTTTTTGGTGATTTTTTCTTGCCTAGAATACACACGATGGGCCAAGAAAGTACCTGAGGGGGGCTCCGAGGGGAGCACAACCCACCAGGGCGCGCCTGGGGGGCCCGGCGCGCCCAGGTGGGTTATGCCCACCTCGGCCGCCTCCCGCACCGCCTCTTTGCTCTATAAATACCCCAATATTCCAGAAACCCTATGGGAGTCGACGAAAATCAGTTCCAGCCGCCACAAGTTCCAGAAACCACAGATCCAATCTAGACACCATCACGGAGGGGTTCATCATCCTCATTGGTGCCGCTCCGATGATGCGTGAGTAGTTCATTGTAGACCTACAGGTTCGTAGTTAGTAGCTAGATGGCTTCCTCTCTCTCTTCTGATTCTCAATACAATGGTCTCTTGGAGTTCTATTTGATGCAACTCTTTTTGCGGTGTGTTCGTTGGGATCCAATGAACTTTGCGTTTATGATCAGATCTATGTTTTTATCCATGAAAGTTATTTGAGTCTTATGATCTCTTATATGCATGATTACTTATAGCCTCGTATTTCTTGTTCAAATCTTTGGTTTAGTTTGGCCAACTAGATCATTTTTTCTTGCCATGGGAAGAGGTACTTTGTGATGGGTTCGATCTTACGGTGCTTGATCCCAGTGATAGAAGGGGAACCGACACGTATGTATCGTTGCCATGAAGGACAACAAGATGGGGTCTATTTCTACATAAATAGATCTTGTCTACATCATGTCATCATTCTTATTGCATTACTCCGTTTTTCCACGAACTTAATATACTAGATGCATGCTGGATAGCGGTCGATGTGTGGAGTAATAGTAGTAGATGCAGGCAGGAGTCGGTCTACTAACCTTGGACGTGATGCCTATATAATGATCATTGCCTGGATATCGTCATGATTATTTGAAGTTCTATCAATTGCCCAACAGTAATTTGTTCACCCACCGTATGCTATTTTTCTCGAGAGAAGCCACTAGTGAAATCTACGGCCCCCGGGTCTCTTCTTTATTATATTTGCCTTCGAGATCTATTTTTATTTGCTTTTATTTTCAGATCTATTAATCCAAAAACACAAAAATACCTTGCTGCAATTTTTATTTATATATTTTATCTCGCGTTCCCGCGAGATCTATTTATCCAATCTACTACAATTTTACCTATCCTTTTACCCGTGAGGGATTGACAACCCCTCTCTTACATTGGGTTGCAAGTATTTGTTCTTTGTGTGCAGGAGTTGTTTCCGTGGTGTTGCGTGGTTCTCCTACTGGTTCGATAACCTTGGTCTCATCACTGAGGGAAATACCTACCGTAGTTGTGCTGCATCATCCCTTCCTCTTTGGGGAAATACTGACGTAGTTCAAGCGGCATCAATTTCCCCCACTAATCCCATGCGGATCTTGTTACTCTTGGGTGTTTGAGCACCCTAGGTGGTTGAGGTCACCTCAGAGCCACATTCCATTGTGGTGAAACTTCGTGGTGGTGTTGGGAGCCTCCAATTCGGTTGTGGAGATTGCCCCAACCTTGTTTGTAAAGGTCCGGTTGCCGCCTTAAAGGACACCACTAGTGGAATCATGGCATCTTGCATTGTGCGAGGGCGTGAGGAGAATACGGTGGCCCTAGTGGCTTCTTGGGGAGCATTGTGCCTCCACACCGCTCCGACGGAGACGTACTTCCTCTCAAAGGGAAGGAACTTCCGTAACACATCCTCGTGTCCACCGGCTCCACTTGTGGTTACTTCTTACCTTTACTTTGTGCAAGCTTTACTTGTGTTGTATCTCTTGCTTGCTTGCTTGTGTTGTTGTTACTAGCATCATATAGGTGGTTCACCTAGTTGCATATCTAGATAACCTATTTGTTGCTAAACCTAATTTGTTAAGAAAAGCTAAAAAACGGTTGTTGCCTACACTACAAAAAAAGACACATCCGTGACATTTTGGGCCGAACAATTTTTTTTTCTATCATGCTTATGACACTTCTATGACGATAATTGTGACAAAACCCGGTATCAACATAGATGTGGTGGGCTCCTACTTCTATGACAAAAAATCATGACAGAAAATGGGCTTTTCGTCCTGGGCGGGCCGGAGAAGCGGCTGCATGACATTCTTTGGGTCGTCCATGACGGAGAAAACCGTAGTAGAAGCGAGGGCGAGAAAAATATCGGGGAGTTCCCGGTTACGGTGGGTGGTCGGGGGCCGAGCGATGCGTGTTTCTCTCATACACGTAGGTGCGTGGGTGCGAGGCGTCGGGCTCTAACTGAACCCGAGCGAGGCGTTCGCCTACTGAACCCGAGCGATTGCACTGCAGACTACGCGTTACTGAACTCATGCGATCGATCGATGGCTGTTAACTGAACCCGATTGAGTGATTCCTTCGCTACTGCTGCTAACTGAAGCCGATCGAACACTGTTGCCTCCTTCCCTTGATGAACAGTGAGCGTTGTTGGGGGGTTTGGATGAATAGTTCCCGATGGGGGGTTGGATGAACAGGACCCCGTGGTAGTAGAGGTCGTTGCCGCTGGATGAATAGGACCCCGATCGATCGAGCCGGTGGATTAACAGGACCCCGTGGAGGGCTGGTTGAACAGTAGCCGGTGGAGGGCTGGTTGAACAGTAGCCGGCGGAGGGCTGGATGAACAGTAGCCCGTGGAGGGGTGCTTGAACAGGACCCCCTGGAGAGGGATGATTGAACAGTAGCCGGTGGAGGAGCGGTGGAGGCTGGATGAACAGGAGCCCATAGATGAACAGTTGCAGGTGGAGTCTGGAGGAGGTCGATGGTGGATGAACAGGAGCCCGTGGAGGCAGTCGACGGTGGATGAACAGTAGCCCGTGGAGGCAGTCGACAGTGGAGATGAACAGTATCCCGTGGAGTCCCGTTTCGCGGTACGCCACACCCCTCCCAATGAACAGGACCCCCGTTTCGACCGTAGCACTCCAACACAAGTCTGTTTCCTCCGTTTTGCGGTACGCCACACCCCTCCCGATCAACAGGACCCCGTTTCGACCGTAGGAGGTCCGTTTCCTCTGTTTTGCGGTACGCCAGACCCCTCCCAATGAACAGGAACCCGTTTTGACCGTGGCCGGTCGAACACAAGGCCGTTTCCTCTGTTCTGCGGTACGCCAGGCCTCGTTTCCATTGGCTGTTCCGTCCAAGCCGGTTGGCTCCCAATGAACACAACGTATTCCGTTGCCTCTCGATGAACACGACGCATTCCGTTGCCTCCCCATGAACACGACGATGGCGCAACTTCTCTGTTCCGACCCAGCCATGTACACGAGCCCTGGCCGTACGTATGCGCGAGTAGGCGTTCGAGACCCCGCCCGTATGTACATACGTGGCCGTATTTACTTTCTTGCACCCTGGCCGCTGTACGTACGTGTACATGCTACGTGCTCACCTCTACTACGACACGTGCCCTTCCTTACTCGGCCACGGTTCATCGCTGCAACATGCAGACAGACCGATCGACCAGTATGTACGTACACGTTTGCCACCAGAATGACAACACTACGTACGCTTCAACCAGGTGGGTCCCGACTGTCAGGCACTTCCTTGCGTGAGAAGATGTAGCTGGTGGGTCCCAGCAGTCAGGGGGTGAATCATTTTTTTTGCCCGTAATATGGACGCACTTCCTTGCGTATGAAGATGTAGCTGGTGGGTCCCAGCAGTCAGGGGGAAATGTTTTTTTATGAAATACGGTGGCCCGTTGATAACCCACAAGTATAGGGATCGCAACAGTTTTCGAGGGTAGAGTATTCGACCCAAATTTATTGATTCGCCACAAGGGGAGCCAAAGAATATTCTCAAGTATTAGCAACTGAGTTGTCAATTCAGCCACACCTGGATAACTTAATATCTGCAGCAAAGTATTTAGTAGCAAAGTAGTATGGAAGTAACGGTAACGATAGCAAAAGTAATATTTTTGGGTTTTGTATTGATTGTAACAGTAGCAACGGAAAAGTAAATAAACGAAGAACAATATGTGAAAAGCTCATAGGCATTGGATCGGTGATGGAGAATTATGCCGGATGCGGTTCATCATGTAATAATCATAACATAGGGTGACACAGAACTAGCTCCAATTCATCAATGTAATGTAGGCATGTATTCCGAATATAGTCATACGTGCTTATGGAAAAGAACTTGCATGCCATCTTTTGTCCTACCCTCTCGTGGCAGCGGGGTCCTAATGGAAACTAAGGGATATTAAGGCCTCCTTTTAATAGAGTACCGGACCAAAGCATTAACACATAGTGAATACATGAACTCCTCAAACTACGGTCATCACCGGGAGTGGTCCCGATTATTGTCACTTCGGGGTTGTCGGATCATACCACATAGTAGGTGACTATAGACTTGCAAGATAGGATCAAGAACTCACATATATTCATGAAAAAATAATAGGTTCACATCTGAAATCATGGCACTCGGGCCCTAGTGACAAGCGTTAGGCATAGCAAAGTCATAGCAACATCAATCTCAGAACATAGTGGATACTAGGGATCAAACCCTAAAAAAACTAACTCGATTACATGATAAATCTCATCCAACCCATCACCGTCCAGCAAGCCTACGATGGAATTACTCACGCACGGCGGTGAGCATCATGAAATTGGTGATGGAGGATGGTTGATGATGACGATGGCGACGGATTCCCCTCTCCGGAGCCCCGAACGGACTCCAGATCAGCCCTCCCGAGAGGTTTTAGGGCTTGGCGGCGGCTCCGTATCGTAAAACGCGATGAATCTTTCTCTCTGATTTTTTCTCTCCCTGAACACGAATATATGGAGTTGGAGTTGAGGTCGGTGGAGCAACAGGGGGCCCACGAGGCAGGGGGCACGCCCAGGGGGGCAGGCGCGCCCCCCACCCTCGTGGACAGGTGGTGGGCCCCCTGGCCTTGATTCTTTCACCAATATTTTTAATATTTTCTAAAAATAAGTTCCCTGGAGTTTCAGGTCATTCCGAGAACTTTGGTTTCTGCACATAAATAACACCATGGCAATTCTGCTGAAAACAGCGTCAGTCCGGGTTAGTTCCATTCAAATCATGCAAGTTAGAGTCCAAAACAAGGGCAAAAGTGTTTGGAAAAGTAGATACGACGGAGACGTATCACCTGTCCGGTGGGTCCCTGCTGTCAGGTGGAGGAATCATTATTTTTCACATAATAAGGAGGCTCTTCCTTGCTGCGGCCGTGGACCCAGCTGTCAGCCTCTCCACGTACAGTACTCTTCCGATGGAAGTCGTTCCTTGACCACGTTGACCATGCCGCGGCGAGAGCACCAGGGCTGTGGACGACGGCGACGCCTAGGTAGGGGACGACGCGGAGCCGGGGAAGACGCGGCAGTGGAAGCCTAGACGGAGAGGAGTACGAGGGTTCAATGGTTCGGCTGCGGTGTGAGCCTGCCATCGCCGCAGGGCCTGGCCAGCGGTGGGAGTAGTAGGGGGCAGTGAGGCCTCAACGGCAGCACAGCCGGCCACTGGAGGCAGGAGAAGGTGGTCTCGCCGGCGTTGGTTTGGGAGGCTGGTGCAAGAAGAGCAGCGATTGAAGAAACAACAGGACCGTTCGATTCAAATCCAACGGTCACTGCTGCTAGAACCATTTGTTAACTAAGTTGACAAAGCCCTGCGTACGCGTCAACTTAGTAGGCCCACAGGTCAGCCTCCGAACCGTTGCGCCCCAGATGTCAGTGGGAGGAATCATTTGTTTCGCGTAATAAGGAGGCAGTTGATTGCGTGCGGCCAGGCCAGCGGAGGGAGTAGGGTGGGCCGGTGAAGCCTGCGCGGCATGACAGCGGGCCACAAGAGGAGGGAGCAGGCAGTCCCGCCGGCGCTGGTTTAGGCGGCTGGAGCAGGAAGATCAGAGATTGAAGAAGCACGTTGGCCGTTGGATGGACATCCAACAGTCACTGCTGCTAGAATCTTGTGTTGACTGACAAAGCCTTGCATAAACAAGTCAGCCTCGAAATTTGTGGCGTGTACAGCCCATTTGCTATTATTTTTATAATTTTTACTCATTTTCTAATTCACATGGAATTTATTGCAGCCCATTTTCCATTTTTAGAATTGCTACCCATTTTCTGGTCAGTACGAGGGTTAAAAAATTGAACTAAAAATGTGCAAAATTTTGAAAATTCGCATTTTTTCTTGGGGAACAAAATATTCTTAATCCAAAAATTATTAGCCATACTAAAACAAATATAAAAATAAATTAGTACTATGTCATGTTAAAATCCAATGAAATACAAAAAAATTCAGTGAAGAACAAAAACAAAGAAAGAAACTAATTTTCTCATTTACTTTTAACAGATACTGACCAAACTCTTTGGCCAGGCCGGAATGCATCCCTCCTCGTCTTGAAAGATTTGCAGCCCATTAAGTCGGAGAAAACAAATAGGCCTAGCTTGGGTATTCTTCAAAAGAAATAGTGGCCTAGCTATTTTCCCAAAGAAAAAACTGTTGGGCTGGTCATGTTGTTAGATGGGCCACAGAGACCGCACAACCCAGTTTATAGCCTGCTCCTCCGAACAAATCCTCAAAAAAATTGTGCAATTCTGTCGTTAATTGACTATACGTTCAAAATGATGTGGGTCCTAGATATCTGCAGGGTGGATTAGAGTAAAAAAACGATGGGTGCATCTGAGTAGTAAAAGAGGCGCTTTGCTTGTGTTCGGGAGTGGACCTGGTGGGTCCGTACTGTCATACTCACATTACAGTCCTCTCCTGATTCACTATGTTGACAGGGCCGGACGGCGGCGCCACGGCGAGCGCACCAAGGCAGAGGATAAAGTGATGTCGCCAATGTGCTGGGCTGGGTTGGACATTCTTATTGAAAAATAAAAATGGACCGGAACTATTTACAACGTTGACTACGATTTGCATGGGTGGGAGAAAGAAGACTGAGAATTATATCGACTGAATGTAATGAAACTATCATAGGAAATAATATCCTCCTGTTAAATCGTGAATTTAAAGAACTGGTGCATGAGCATTTAGCTTTATTTACTTACTTACTTATTTATGTTTAGGGGACCATGAGCATGTACCTGCACCGGATTCATGTGAGAGCCTCCCTTCCAGTTAATTATGGGCTCCTCTATTGGGCCTTCATCAGTGGGCTGCATGTTATCAACAAGTGGAAAATGTGTTCCTTACAAAAATAGTATGCGCTACGTACGGTATGGGGCACTAAAGGATCGGACCATGCAACGACTTCCAAAACATTGTGTTTGTCGTTCTAACAACACATTTATTCAACCAACAGATGAAATATACTACTGATTGTACATTGAAAACAGCAGCAACAACCAGGGCCGGGGGTGCAACAGAAGCAGTAAGCAGGCCAGAAGAGTAAAGACGCGGCTCTCTCTTCCAAACCAAACATCAGCCATCATTACAAAAGGGCTACCAAAAAGAACAAGTGTATGCATCAAACTAAATAAAGATCCTACTACACCAAGTGTACTCATCTAACTAACTGGCTCAGTTAGACGTTACTATTTATTAAGCTGTGGAGATTGGCTGACGGCTTGAACCAGATGGGTGCCTAACGGGGGAAACTCCAGCCAGCAGGTCGAAGTCTGATACTTGCGACCCTCTCTCCTACTTTGGGTTGCAGAGTGTGGCGGCACATATCAGGGTATGGTGCATGCAAAGACGCATGGTACGATGTGTACACGCAGTTTTGCCTGATGAACGAAACCGCGCTGCCATCATGATCCTTGCCGTCGGTTATCTCCTGGTTAATCGGGTAATTCAGTCCGAGAAACAGAGAGCGTGTACCAAGGCTACTTACCAGCCTCCAGTCAAAAAATCCTGAAGGCCCGGAGAAGCTGGGATCCTGCTCAAAGACCTTGCAGTGAATGTGATTGTATTCTGCGAAACAACACGTCCGGTACGTGTGAACGATCATCAATCCTTCGCCGTCGTCTGATCGAGCCAGGAACCACCTGCAACTGCCATGCCGCTTTTCTTTGAAAGGTTCTGGGATTAGGAAGGGTAGGGACACCAGGCGGCCTACAACATCATATCAAGTTGGAGTCAAATAAAAAAGGGCTCTTAATGTAGTCAATCTTAAGAACAGCATGTTATGAGCATGAATATTTTTCAGTAAATGTTGACAGTAATATAAGCAAGCCATCATGATATCATAGGAAAGTAACATACTGCTGTAACAGCCGTTTGTAGCGATGACTGGAGTAGGCCAGCAATACGTCTAGCCATAGAAGGAGTAGACAGCGTAAATGAAGCCCTTGTGTTCAATGGCATCAGAGAACCATGGAGGATGTATGATCCTGCGATGGACGTGTAGATTTATCCACTTACCGCAATGACCTATCAGATAGGCGAGACCGCGGTTGAAGAAGCAATTAGCCTAAAGTCTTTATAATTCACAGATCTTGTGGGCACTTGGCAGATTAAACCCTTGAGCAAATCAAACTTGGTATCATGTTGGCTACTGTAAGATTCCGAGTATTCTGGGCCGCGGTGCCAAAGCAGTGCAGTGTTAATCGAAGGAAGGGGGATCAATTGTCGGGTGTAGACCACCACGAGCATCCAGCTGCCGCCACCGTCGACGAGCACCATCCAAGACGTGTTCATGCTAACCCAGTACATATCGTTAATGTAGTTGAGGGTGACGGGGATCGGATCATAGTCAAGAGGGTTGATGCTCGCCACCCTACGATCGTTATGCTGCGTGACATGCCGTTTCTGAAGATCAGGCGGCATCAGCAAGCAAGGAGCTGGCTTAAAAAGCTCCGGCCTGAGGGCTTTGAGTAAACGGTACAGCCCCGACGAGCACGCGGCGAGTGACATGGTACTGAGATTGTCCACACGCGAAACAATGAGCTTGATTACCTCTGTGGGGAGCGAATTCTAGCCACTCTTTCGGCAGACGCTGCTCGGTTCTGCCATTGTTAGTGCTTGGGTTTTGGAAGAGGGGGAGGCGCCTTAGCGGGGATGGAAGATTGGACGATTATGTGCGGACAAGGATGGAGAAACGAATATGTGCTGCGGGAAGTGGACAGGTGATGATGAGTACAACACGCTGCTTGACTTACGAGACACATACCAGCAGTGTAGGGTCATATCGATGCCAAACAACTTGCTTGAGTGATGACAATACTGGTACTCCCTAGAGTACCTACTACTATGCCCTAACTTGCTTGATTAGAGTAGTAGTGGAGTAGGACTCTGCTCTACTACTAGCACCGGAGGATTAGTATATTCTAATCTAAAATAGTTACAAACTTCAATGCCCGAGCGTGGAACGACTACGTACCGCCATCGGTGCTAACTCCAATCCCCAGCAAATGTTTGCTGGCAGACATGGCAGTTGCAAACGCCCGTGACGCAGTTACAGTACGTGTGTAAGGGTGGCGGTTTCGTCAAATACCATGGCTTAAAAACAGGCGAAAAATCTGACGGTTACGTGGGATTCGTCATGATTGAGCTCGTGGCGAACAATCGCGAGATATCATTACTAAAAAAAGGTTAAAACACCCGGGGCTATAACTTGCACCGGCTGACCACTAACAATGATACTAACATAGTTGTAAAATGATCAAAGACTGTGTCTACGTGGTGCTTGGAATTATATGCAAAAAAACTAGCAAGATGCACGTGCATTGCACGGAACATCAAGATGCATTCTTTAACGAAACACTTGTTGTGATTGACCCATGCAGGAGTAATCCCATGTGTAAAAACTGATGATATCTCGAGAATTTTATCAGAAACATGGTATCTCGACCATTTCATCGAAAAAATGATATCTCGAGAAAGATGATAGATAAGGTGAGGAGGAGTGGGGCGTGGTGGTGACTGGTGGTCGGACTGGGCAGAGGCATGGGGATGGACGGCGCCGGCAGCGGCCACCATGCCAGATTGTTCCAGAGACTTCCTTTTTTAATTGCTCGGCAATGAGGTTGTGGGAGATAAGGATGAACGAGGCAAGGCCTTATATGTAAATGTGGAGAGAGGTGCGGGTATCTTTTGTAAAATTGTCATAGTTTTCTTTCTATCCGTCAGATATAGATCGGATGGCCTATACTATAAGATGGCAGGCACACTATCATCACCAACTCGGTTTTTTCTCTACTCCTACTCCTATCTCTACTCTTATAAAAAACGAGTTGGTGATGATGGTGTGCCTGCCATCCTGCAATATGGACCGTCCGAACTATATCTGACGGATAGAAAGCAAACTATGACAATTTTGCAAAAAGATACCCGCACCCCTCTCCACATTTGCAGATAAGGACTTCCCTCGTTCATCTTCGTCTCCCACGAGATAAACAGCTCGTATAAATGCATCTTGATGTTCCATGCAACGCATGGGCCTCTTGCTAGTATTACTTATACTTATCTCTACTCTTATAAAAAAACAGAGTTGGTGATGATGGTGTGCCTGCCATCCTGCAATATAGGCCGTCCGATCTATATCTGACGGATAGGAAGGAAACTATGGCAATTTTGTAGAAAGATACCCGCACCCCTCATCACATTTGCAGATAAGGCCTTCCCTCGTTCATCCTTATCTCCCACAAGATAAACTACTCATATAAATGCATCTTGATGTTCCGTGGAACACACGGGCATCTTGCTAGTACTCCTATAAAAGACTCAGTGGGTGATGATGGTGTGTCTGCCATCCGCCATTTCTGACCATTAGATCTGCATCTAACGGCTGTGATGTAAGTTGTGGCCTTTTGCAACAATTCCCACTTCTCTGCTCCAGTTTACACAAAACCCCTTAGTACCTTGAAACCAACCACATTCCTCCCTTACCTCATCAAAACAGCCCAAAGAATATATTTGGAGTGAAACATAAGATATTTTTTGTGATATGTATATCAAAACTAAACTGTTTTCTTTCAAATTTGTGAATATGTATTACTATAGTTTGGATCTATTGCAATGGACGGGCTCATTGCTATAAAGGTTTATCTCTTGAATCGTCCCCAACGAACACCTGGTGTACTGGTCCGGGCCGGATCCTTGCAGCGCGATGGCCTGAGTTCGAATTCTGTCCTAAACTGTAGCTTTTTTTTAATATATACTTCTTTCTCTACTGTACTGGGAGTGGAACCGACAGAGTACTTAGAATACAAGATTAAGGATGGAGTCGTTTCTTTCTAACTTTCTGTAAAAATCTGTAGCCAGCCTGCAAGTAATGTACACTGTACTGACAGTGGAACCCACAGAGTACTTAGAATACAAGATTAAGGATGCAACTAACTTTTTATAGAGGGAGAATCATACACACAATTAACTCAAATGGATTGGACGTGACTCTATTATTCTCCAACGGCAACCGACAAATTTCCTCCCACGGGCCGGAGTAGGTTTCTCGGTTTGCATGCGGGTTTAACGGAGGGGTTTGATGGAGGCGAGGAGGCGTGCTCAGCCGGGCGTGCAGCGGGCGGCGCAGTACTATTCGATTTGACAGCTACTAGTATATTATAAAAAAAAGGTTAGTAGAGATAGAGATAAGAGTAGAGATAGAGACTAGGGAGGAGCACCATCTACTGCTTCGTGTGCTACTCCTGCGCTCCATTCGGCGGCCGCAACGTCCCCTACAGCCACTCCTTCCTGCGCTCCATTCGGCCGGCGCTGTTGAAATTTGGGGAGCGCACTCTCACGACTGCTAGCAGCGACGACTTCACCGACGATGACTTCTTCCCCGACCTCGGCAACCTCTTCCTCAATGACATGGGCGACAACCTCAACGCCAACGGTGCTGCTCCTGTTGCACCGTATGTGTTTCTGTCCTTCCTGTTCGAAATCATGGTAGAAATCATGTTTCTAGTCTGTGTCCTAGATTCAATTCGTTCATCTACTATGCTAGTCCACATGATTAGTTTAATCTCTGTTATAGCCGTCATGATTTATTTTGTGATTATCGGACTAAATCTCGTAGTAACTTGCTCATATATTCAACTGGCGCAACGTCCCCTATAGCCACTCCCATTTCATGGACGGCCTGGTCGATGCCTCCTAGGAGCCCTTCGTCTACTGCTATGAGTGTCCGATGCCGTTTTGGGGCTCACCGGCGGACATCGTGCATCACCTCACGCAGGCGTGCGGCGATCACTACTGGCCCTTGGCGAAGAACTTCAAGTATGAGACGTGCTACCCGTTCACCGTGCCGGGGTCGCTGGAGGATCACCGCCGCCTGCTACTCTCGGAGGAGGACGGCAGCGTCTTCCTCTTGATCGTGGGCACCGGCGAGGCCCACGCAGGCCGCCGCCCCGTCTGTGTAGTGTGCGTCAGGGGCGACGCCGCTAACGCTGACACTGACACGAGGCTGATGTACGGGTGTGTGCTCACTCTTACTACCCCTCAAAGGTACGTGGGCGGCGGCACTGGCTACATCAAGCTGACTAGGACTGTGTTGAGCTGGGACCTTCCCGCCGATGTGGACATGGAAGACGCATGGTATGATTTGGCCCCCAACGTGGTGCACAGGGACTCCAAGGAGGTTCACCTGGACATATGCATTACCAAGTAAATGTTGATCATTAGTCTTCGCTCAATGTAATCCGCTGTCTAAGCATGTGGAGACTTCCATGCATGATCTTGCTCTATTGGAGTATCGCGCATGAATAAAAGTGTATCCATTTGTGGTTTAGTCTAGAATCTTCCATGTATGAAAATTTTACTACAGTACTGGTGAAAGACTTATGATGAACCATTTCTTACATCTCCTCTGCCCCTTCCAAGTCATCCTGATTTAATCCCTCCGTCTAGGTGTACAAGGGCATGGTTAATACTTAATAGTATAGCCAACTGTTGACTATAAGAAAGTGCCATGTCATCTGTAGCCAACATGTATATCAATCGATACTCAAAAACTAATTCTTAAAGATCATTTCTTGCAAAGCACAATAAGTGTTATTTCTTCACAAGTTTTGGATGCAGGTTGAATAGTTGAACACTTTAGTTTGCAAAAGATACTTTTTATCTATTTCACCCGGATGTTTGTGAGCTCTAGAGATGAAATAATATCCGAAGAAACCTATCGATACCCGTTACACATGAGATGACCCCCACATCCTTTGTCAAAATAAACAACTCCCCGATCAATGCATTTCACTATTCCGTGCAACGCACGGGCACCTTACTATAGATTAGTACGACCAAAAATTGAACTAACATTATATATAGTACGATAAATGCTGATGCATGTCACCTAAAATTATATCATTGAAAACTATGTTCAAATACGAATCCAACGATATAGTTTTTGTTGACATGCACTAACATTTTGTCAGTTAAATCTTTAGTTAAATTCAATGGGGGACTAATAAACCACGACCGATGTAGTACTAGTGTAGAGGGCGGTGCTGCACGCGAGTCTCACCCCGCTCGTGGCGCGGCAGTAAAGCCGTCATATCACAAAACCCAACCACTCCCAGTAATAAGTGGCCTGGTAAAATAAACGGACAAGCAACCATCACATCCCTCCGTCTTTTTTGCATTTCATCTCTCTGCATTTACTTTCTCCGGTTCATCTCACACACTCAATCCCTAGTATCCCTAGCTACTACTCCTAGGGCCAGTTCTTTTGGGGCTTAAAAAATAAGCCGTCTCTTCCCCAGCTTTTCCCATAAGACTAGTCATAGTGGAGAGTAACATTAAGGCGCCTCACTCATTTATTTGGGCTTCTAAACTACTACTAGTAGTACCTCCGTCCTGGTTTATTCATCACCATTGTAATTTGTGCTAAATTTTGACCAAAGATTTAACTGATAAAATGTTAGTGCATGTGACATATGCACGTACTTACAAAATGCGTACGGATACACAAGGTTTCCAAACTTTTCCTTTTACATACGTAATTAAAGACGCTAATAATTCCCGAACGTTTATCATTTGCGTCACAAAACTAATGAGATCGCCTTACGAAACTAAATTATATTCCTAATAAAAGCCACGGCGCTCGCAGGAGCTCTTGCGGCACTCCACGAGTGCCCTGGTGCGCGGCCGTTTCCCAGCGCGCCAACACAACGCCTCTTCCTCAGCCTCGCAACTCGCGAGGTGCTGATTGGCGGCTTGTCGGCGGGCGAGCGTGATCTCACCGGTGTGGTGATCCGGTGCCAACAGGTACTCCTCCTTGCTGGAAGCGTGCGCCCGGTCCACGTACCGCCAAGCGTAGATGAGGTGCTTGGGCCCAACTGCACTCAGGGCTTTGGCACGGGCGTCCTCCGCAACCCTCACAGCCCTCGCACGAGCCTTCTGCCAAAGAGCCAATTGCCTGACTCTCTCGGACGCGACATAGGCTTGCCAGGCAGCTTGCCCCGTGGCGCGCTTCTTTTCCTCGGCCTTCTTCTCCGCCTCTATTTTGGCACGCTCTGCCAGAGGCAAAGCCTCCCACAAGGCGACATCCATTTCTTCCCAAAGCTCCTCAAGGCTGGGGGGGCTCGGCGGGTGGTGCAGCGTTCTCCTCGTAGCAGGGAGCCGACGCGTCCTTCGACGCGCGTGCTGGCGAGATTGGGAACGCCGACGCGTCCACCTCGACGCGTCGCGGCGAGGAGCGGAACACCGACGCGTCCTCCTCGACTAGTGGCGGCGAGGAACGGAACAGCGACGCGTCCTCCTCGACTAGTGGCAGCGAGGAACGGAACGGCGACGTGTGACCGTCCGCGTGGTGCAGCGAGGGGCGCCTAGGGCTTGGGAGGGGGGATGCCATGGTAGTCGACGTGAGGGGGAGGGGGAGGAGATAGCGATGAACGTGAGCGTTCTTCCGAATGCCGTGGGAGGCGCAGTATTTATAGCGAGCAATGGCACACCTACGTAATATTTGGACTGAGCTTCACTGACTTAACTGCAGGTCTAGTTCCGTCACTGACATGTGGGCCAGATGCCTGTTGGGCCCACATGTCAGTGACCCAATGCACATACAGTTAAGTAACTGAAGCAGCTACGTGGGCATATTTGTTGGAGTAAATTACGGGTGAGGGAAGGGGTGGAAATATTGCAGGTCACAACGGATTGGACGAGCGCGGGGGAGGAGAGTCATGCATGCAGATTTTTTCCACACGGGGTGGAGTGGTGGGACTGTTGGAGGGAGAAGGATAGTCAAGCAGGCGTTCAGATTTCAAGGTGCACTAAATTATTGCATGCGATGATTAAGGCTGGCCATAGTGGTGGTAATGTGGTACTCCCTCCTTTCCGGTTTATAGGGCTTAATTTGAAAATCTCTTCAACCAAGGTAGATGATGAATGGTGGAATTAATTCCGTAGTTTGCAAAAGTACTTAATTAGTACTCTCGTTTTTCTCAAAAATTTGTGTAAACCGATGCATTAATTACACCACATGCATAGCATGACCACTCCTATAAAAATCTCAGTTGGTGGTGATGGTATGTCTGCCTCTGGACAACGTGAGCCGTTCGATCTACTTGGAACCAACGGCTGAGATGTGTGTGCATAGAGACATGGCCTTGCCACCGGAGGTATTGTATAGCAGATATTTACCCACCTTTGCCACTGTATAAAATACGGAACTACTCATTCCAGCCTCATTTCCTTTCTGGTTCATCTCCTTGCATTCTTGCCGGCGACGGCGAAGGTTCCTGAAGATGGAGTCCAGACTCTAGAAACCACTACAAAAACTATTCCACCGCCTCTATCTTGGTAAGAGTAGGTGAAAATTTTGAATCGAGCCCTTTAAACTAGAAGGTAGGTAGTGGTACTCTAATAGCTAACCTTATTGTGATGACTAGATAGGACATGGCACGCACCTAGATGGAGGAACTAGTCTGCATTGTGCATTTAAGTTTTGTCTGAAGTCAATGTACCTCTACTTTGACCAAACTTATAGAAAAATGTACATCAACATTCACAATGTCAAATCAATATTTTTATACTCATTATAAAACGTAGTTTTTATACTCATATAATCAGTATTGCAGATATTGATATTTTTAGTATAAATTTGGTCAAAAACTTTGCAAATGAACGAGGGAAGTAAAAAGGACCAGAGGGAGTATCATGCATGCAGAGTAGGCAAAAAATTGCTCATTTATAGCCGGTCGAAGTCTCAAAGGGTGCGACCGCGCGAGGGAGGAGAAGGTCGTGGGAGGCGCGATGGTTGAGGGAATTAAGTGAAGTTACATCCATGCGACGGCATGGCGTGTGAACAGGCAGAAGCTATACCGTCAGGCCTACGATATGGGTCTAGTAGACATGACATCTAGTGGGTCCCGCATAGTACTTGAGAACTCTTTGGAGGCTTGCGGCCGTTTATCCACCGGGTAAGCCAACAACCCCACGCCGTTCGCACGCCCTACTCGTCCCCGTCTTCTAGCTTACAATAGTTCGCTCCCAGTCGTCCCGTCCTTTCACATTACACCAGTTCAACTTCTCCTAACCCTCCACCAAAATCCATGGCCTCCCAAATCTCCATGGTCGCCGCTGAGTACCAGGTTAGAGCCATCACCGGCGATGAGTTCATCGTCATCTACACCTGTGGATCCGCGACGGTGAAAGCATGCCTTGCTCGCTTCCTGCGCATGTTCAACAGTTCAAAGGATGAGTGGGTCGCTGGGCTAGATGTTGAGTACACCACAGTCCTGGAAAGCGAGAAGATTCTAAAGGAGGCAAAGAAGAACAAGCCCGCCGTGATCCAGGTTTGCGTACATAACGTGTGCTTGGTCTACCACATATGCCATGCCGACATTGAGTGCCAGGATTTTAAGAACTTCCTCAAGGACGGAAGAGTGAAATTCGTTACTCTAGACTTTAGGAACGACAGGGATGTCCTGGGTCGGATAGGCCTTATTGTAGGCCAGCCCTTCGATCTCCAGAAGGCAAGCCTGGTGTCCTCCTCTCAGCCTTCAATGCTGACCCTGGTAGCAGCCATGATTGATCCTTCGTACGCTAAACTGAAGAAACCTCACCACGAGTTTCATCATGCATGGGAGTCGAAGACAATAGATGAAGATCACATCCTATATGCAACAATGGATGCCTACCTTTGTTTAAATATCTACAAGGGTTGGATGAAGAAGCAGAGCCCAGTGTCAGGTTCAAGCAAAGAAGCGGCAGCGAAGAGGAAGAGGAAGAGGTACGAGGACGAAGTTGAGGACGTGGATGTGGACACGGACTCTGAGTAAGGTGGCAGTGTCGTCGCTCATGCTGGTTCTACTATAGTGTCAAGTGGACTAGTTGCGTAGTTTTATTTCAAGGGTGTGTTGTGCTGAGCCCCCAGCAGAACTATGTTTATGTTCTTTCTCGTTATGTTCTTTCTCGTTATTTGAACTCTTTAGTACGTACAGTAGTACTAGTACTATGTCTTACTACTGTTCTTCTTGCAGTTGGTACTACTGCTCGTATCTTCGTGTTCCTACTGTACTTGATATGTTCGTACTGGTAGTATAATTTGGGTCAGTCGATTTGTGAAAGAAGTTCGACGGAGTGAAGGAAGATGACGGCAGAGAAGCTACCCCAATATCTATATTAGGGTGGCAGGGTGCCCATGATCTATCTTATGAGTGTTGGGTGTGGAATGCAGTTCGCCAGAAAAATGGATCGTGCCCGGGGTTAAACGAATGGCGGGGGTGGGGGAGCATGGTGGTGGCAGGCGGTTCAGGGGAGGGCGGGGCGGCGGCGGCAGGCGGTTAGGCGTGTGGCGGGCTGTGAAGATGAACAGTGCATCAATTTAGGAGGTTGAAGAAGCCCTTCTAGCCATCCATGTTGCATCCAACGGCTCACAAGAGTCGACTGACCCAAATTGCTCCTTCAGATTGCAAGATCCATGTGGCATTCAAGGTCTCGAAGGTAGATTCCGCGTCCGCACCTGGTTTGCGGGCTCGGCGCGGGCGCAACCAGCTTGAGCCACAACAGCCACCATGCGTGCCTCCTCCACGCGGGCGGAGACGACAATGACATGCTAGTTCCTCCTCGCCGGCATGCTGGAGCACGCGCTCGTCCTCCTCTTCGTATGCTGCGTGCATAGACGCGGCTCCACCAGCTGCTCGCGTGCTTGGCAGCGTGGCGGCATCACGAGAAGGGACTGCAGACGACGTGAGCGGGCGAGCCTTCGGCTTCATGGTACAAGGATGGCGGCGACACGGCGGTGATGGGCGAGAAATGGTTGGCCGGAGCAGGTGGGCGCTGGCATGCGCAACGGCGGCGGCGGCATATTGATGAGTGCGCGTATGGGAGCTTAGTTTAGTTTTATATAGGGTTGGTCAAACTTAAAAGAAAACCGTACTAGTACACATAAACATTAGACTGAGGCAACGCTTATATTAGTTACCACAGCCATGATACGGAATCCTGTGCAAGCGCATGAACCGCGGCCGCGCGGTCGATCGAACGGTGCGTCACCATGTCACGCTCGAAAGACATCCACCGAACCTTTTTGTGTGTGTGAAAACAATCCCCGAATATTACTCAACTTCTTTTTCCTGGAAAAGTTCTTGACGCTACAATATTTCCATATATTTGAATTTAGCTCCAGTTTGTGTTTATTTGGATTTGGACGTTTTAGGTGCGCCCTAGGTTTTTTAATACTGATTTTGTGTGTGTGACTGAGAGAGAACGTGTGTATGTGTCCATATGTGTGTTGTGGCGGAAGGGTAATGTGGAGACGGTGTGCTTCTGATAAAGACATAGAGAGGTGTGAATGTGCAAATGATCATGCATGAGTGAGACATAGTCAGATGCCGATACGTTGTGTATACATAAGAGAACGGTCTTCTATTTGTACTTGTGTGTGTGTGAGAGAGAGAGAGAGGAGCATCCGTAACACAACTACCGTCTCTCTCGATTCGTCCGTCCCTCGCACGATCGCATGTAACACATGCATCAACGCACACATTTTGACACCCTCACCCGGCCCCTGCCCACCTCAAGGCCCGCACATCGCTCTCTATCTCGCACGCACAATCTCTTCGTGAAAACCCTATTTAGCATGTAGCTTTCCGACACATACACATACCTTTCTCTCCATAGTTTTCATTTCTCTCAATACCTGACACACACACACACGCACACACACACACACACCGCACACACACTCCCCCTCCCCCGAGCACACAATTCATCCCCATCCAAGGCTATATGGCGACCACTCTCGCTTGTGCTTCTCTGCACCCCAGCATGCACAACACCTCAACCTTCAAAGAGGGCATCGAGGAGATCGAGGACGGCGACCACACTGCACTAGAGAATGCGGGGCCATTTGGAAGCAGGATGATGTGACGACGGCTGACTGACTCCTCCCCCCTCTCTCCTGCACAAAATTACCAATCCCTCTCTCTCCCACACAAAATTATCAATCCCTCAACCCACGAGATCCTTCCCCTCTCGTCCATGTTTTTCCGGCTCTCTCATCAAACCTATTGTCTCTTCTCCTTCCACGTCTACAAATCCGGATGCACACACATCTCACGTATATTACATGTCTCCATCTATCTCACAGACCTAACTTCTTCCTCTCTCTCTCTCTCTCTCTCTCTCTCTCTCTCTCGTTAGGTTTGTCTCCTACTCTCTTGTCCACATACACACAATCTTTACCGCCCTATCTGCTCCATCTTCGCAAGCTCTCTCTACACGTTTCATTCACACATTGGGATGTGTTCAAAATGTTGCTTTTATAATGGATGATGTAGAGTTATGGTTGGTTTTGTTGCATCCTACAAAGTAATAACTATGAAATGCATTTAGATTCTCATTTGATTGGGATTATGTGAGTTTGAGCATATTGTGAAGTACTATAGACCTCGTATACATCTTGGAATTCAACAATGATTGTAACTATTGAATTGTATAGACCATTACATTCGAAGTCAGTAGCCTAATATATTTATTTCACAATTACAACAAATGATTAATTCACTACAAACTAAGAAAACAAATGTGTACTCCCTCCGTTTTTATTTAAGTCCGCGTATTAGCATTGGTCAAAGTCAAGTTTTGTAAACTCTCAGAAAGTTTATAACAAAAAAATTAACATATACAATAACAAATAAATACCATTAGATTCATTATTGAGTGTACTTTCACATCATACATATTTGTTATGGTAAATGTTTATATTTTTCTTTAAACTTGGTCAAACTTTAGGAAGTTTGACTTCGGTCAAACCTAATATGCAGTTAATAAAATCGGAGGGAGTACTAGTAGTTACTAGTACTACTCGCTAGTTGCTTAGCCCAATCACCCAACACGCCACACGGGGAGTTCAGTGTCACAAAATTTTGAGGTCGGCGGGAAAATCTCCCGGGACCCTGATTCGAGTAGTGCAAAGTTACCATCATAACCTTCGGCATAGGTCCACGGATTATACTTGGTAGGGGCCTGTTTTCGTAACTTCAGGTTCACCCTACCCAGCCAACCCCACCCCGGCACCCAGAGTAGTACACTTGAATACTCCTCATTTTCTATCCCCACACCAAAATAGACTTCTCCACGGCACCGCAGCCTTCGTGCTCCTCCCCTTCTCCATCGGCGCACTCGTCCACCGCAGCGCATCTGCCTCATCGACGACCTCGTACGCCGCACTGGAGCCGGTCCACCGTCGTCATCGTACACGGAGCCTCTTCCCCGACACCGTCTTCCACGGTCTCGGATCTGCTTCCTGGAAGCCGACGCCAAGCGCAGAAGCACCACCGTCGTGGACAATGAACTGACTCCCGTTGCCGACCATGATGCACAGAGGCCGCCGCGACCATCGTTCTCCTCCTCGATTGGTAATGTGTGTATTGAATCACTTAGCAGTACACGTGCAGTTCCAATTTGTTCATACCTACCCTTCAAATTTCCTGGTTGCTATTGTTCCCGTAAAAGTAATTGGTTATAGCCTCCATTGTCCAACAGAATATCAGCTTGTAATTGTGCGTCGCTCCTGTATCGCGCTGTGCTTGGGTAGGTTCTTCATCTGCAACCAGTAGTGTGGCAAATGATGGAAAGTTTTTTAGAACTAGCAAGATGCCCATGCGTTGCACGGAACATCAAGAGGCATTTGTATGAGTAGTTTATCTTGTAGGAGAAAAGGGTGAACGAGGGAAGGCCTTATTTGCAAATCTGGAGAGGGGTGTGGGTATCTTTCTGCAAAATTGCCATAGTTTCCTTCCTATCCGTCGGATATAAATCGGATGGCCTATATTGCAGGATGGCAGGCACACCATCATCAACAACTCTGTTTTTTAAAAGAAAGAAAAAGTAGAAAAAAGAGTAGAGAGTAGAGAAGTAGAGATAAATATAAAATATAAAATAAATATAACAGTAGAGAAGAGAGTAGAGAAAAATATTACATATAAAATAAATATAACAGTAGAGAAGAGAGTAGAGATAGCAGGGATGTCGGGAAAGGATCGCGCGCGCGGGAAAAAGCGGCCGGGCGCGCGCTAGTTTTGGCGCGCGGCGTCCGGCGCGCTTTATAAAATCCAACGCCCTCCCACCGCTCTGTGCCTTGCCACCGCTCTCTCCCCGCTCTGTGCCTCGCCACCGCTCTCTCCCCGCTCTGCAACTCGCCACCGCTCTCTCCCCGCTCTTTCTCGCCTCGCCGCCGCGTCGCTCGGAAACTTGGGGATACCGCGGCGTCCGCGCGCGCCCCTCCGGCGGCTTCTCCGCCGAGATCCGGTTCCGCGGGATGCGCCTCGGCCTCGGCAATTTCGACACCGCCAACGAGGCCGCCCGCGCGTACGACGCGGCGGCGTGGCGCCTCCGGTGGCCTCATAGAACATTGAACTTCCCCAACGTGCCGACGCGGGAGCGGGCGCAGGAGCTCGCGCCTCTGCCGCGGCTTATCACCGACGAGGATCGTCGCAACAACCGGAGGTGGGAGCACCGTCTCGGCACCGCCGAGATGGACGAGGAAGCCATGGCGCTGTGGCGCCAACGCTTCCCGCAGGACATCATCAACGAGCGCGAGTTCTACGCGCAAAGGAGGGCGGAGAGGGAGAAGAGGAGGGCGGAGCGAGCCGCCTATCGCGAGGACAAGCGTACGCGAAAAGCTGACGCTCAATTCAACATGAGGCTAGGAGCAGCGTCGCCCTGGGAATCCGACGACGATCGGTATCTTCACGCCTACATTGAGACGTCGGAGGAGGACATCACCGAGGAGGAGTCGGACGACGAGGAGTAGCTGAACTATCTATTTTTTATCTATCTATGCTATATCTATGCTGAGAACTATCTATGTCTCTACTCTCTACTCTCTATCTCTACTTCTCGATCTCAGCACTGTAAACGCTTTTTTAAAGCGCCGCGCGTTGCGCTTCTGTTGGAGATGCTCTAACATGGCAGACGAGTGCTTTAATGTTGCCCACAAGATGCGTGAGTATTACTAGTATATTTTCTTGCCATGTTGAGATTTTAAAACCACGAGTGCGAACATGCAGAGGAGCAATGAAGACCAAACACGGGATATTGGGGACATCTTCAAGGAGCGTGGCAAGTTAAAGAGGAGCTGCACCGAACCTGTAAAACGAGCTTTGGTAAGTAACACCCTTTCAATTACTTTCGTTTAGCCTCGTGTTCTTCGATGTGTATATGTTGTAGTTTCTGTTTCTCTTAGCCTCGTGTTCTTCAATGTGTAATAAGAAGAGTCTTAATCGTCCTAGTGCTTTCGTTTTTAGCTTGATGTAGGAAGTGGGTGTTCTCACCTTGTAGTCTGTTTTTATATTTTTCCTTTTGAATTCACTTCTCCGAGTCCTGTTTATCTGGCTTCTACTAAATGGATCTGGGTTGCTCTGAGTATTGATCTAAAAAAGAAGTAACTTCATGTCAGGATGCAGTTCCTGCGAGGAGGGAAGTATGGTCAACCTCGAGATCATGTTTCCAAAATGAGGCTGGATTACACACAAGGTGCCAGTTCCCTAATGATGCTGGATTAGACACAAGGTGCAAATTCCCAGATGATGCTGGATTACACACAAGCCAGGTGGAGTCGTCAACTGTTCGTGTCCTCGTGGCTCTAGTAAAGGCTGAAAGAAAGCGTGCAGCAGCCCTTGAGAATGTAGCTGAGTTCCTGAAGAAGCGAAAAGAGCAATCAGATGCTCTCTTCACCCAAGCCAAAGAAGAGATGGAAGAAGCCAGAAAGAAGCTAGCAGAGGCAGAGCAGGCTAGGCGTCTCCTGCTATCTAAAACTGTTGTCAATACAAATTTTCCTTCATAATAGCTAGGTTCAAATGTTTATCCAGTCAGCATGCCTGTTGTGATGTCCGTGCATCTACTGATGTGGCACAAAATAATTTTTTTCGGGTCATGTAATAACAGCAATTACTTTCCAAACAATAACAGACGAAGCATTGGCCATAGTATAGTTCACGCGCCAGCCCAACATTCCAAGTTCAACTTCCACATCAAACTCATGTTCACAAATATCTGCACATTCGTAGATAATGTCCACAACCATGATTCACTTGAAAGCCAAAAAAATGTGAGGAGAGTTATAAATAAAGAAAAACCTCTAGTTCCTACTACCAGTGCGAGCACAACAAGTCAAGACCATGCGTAATTAATTATATTTTGGTCATTTTTTGACTAATCGCGAATAACTTCTGGAAGCAGGTATAATTTCTAATGCCGGCCGCGGCTGGGGTCCACGATGTTTTGAGCCAAACCGGGCAACACACCAGGTGTCTATGCCGGCGACGCGGTGGTCGTAGCATTCGTGGGTTCAGAGCGGCGGCGGCTCCCGTGGTCTACTATTCCTCGGTGTCGGCGATGGCCGCAAACGTGTTGGCCACCTCCGCCAGCATGCCGCGGTTCCGCCAACGTTTGCGTCGGATGGCGCGGCCAACCACGGTGCACTGGACGCCGTGGTCCCCGTGTGCCGGCGTGCAGCAACTGGCCACTCCTCTGCGAGCAGGCTTGGAGCGTCGAGTTGATGCACCAGGGGCCAGCTTGGAGCGGCGGCTTGCTCCTCCGCTTGCCCACCTGCAGCCTCGCCCATCGTACTGACGGCCTGGGGCGGGGAGGGAGGTGGGGCAGCGAGTTGCCTGGCTTGTCGGGGCACCCAGCCGGCTTTTATGCCGGAGAACTCGTCTTCCTGCTCACCGGATGCTATGGAGAGTGTGGAGAAAATGGTGCAAGGAGGATATGGGGAGCAGCGGTGTGGTGCGGTTCTTGTCAGGCGTCTGGCCTCGTTTAAATAGCGAGCGGACGAGAGGAGCCAGCCCGACGTTGTGTTCTAAAATGCCAGCTGGCTCGCGGAAGGACGTGTTGCCAGCACACGCGCGGATTCAATGGAGGCAGGCGGGGCAGTCTAAAGCCGGTTGCATGTGGCGAGGAGGTGTGTTCAGCCTGGCGTGCAGCGAGTGGGGCCCTCTTGGCCGGCGTGCTGATTCAATGCCTGCGCTATGAGAGGTTGCGTCCGTGTCAGAGCAATCACTCCCTCCAGTCCTTTTTTGTTTGGGTATAACAAAATCTCGTTTTCCATTCACATTTTACAAGTAAAATTCATGGACAAACTTTGACCCAAAATACGATGGGAACTAGAAAACCAGGACGGAGGTAGTAGTTTTTTTTATCAAAGAAGGGTTTCCCCCTTCCGATCTTCATTACTGAAAACCAACATCTAAACCATAGTATTTTCCCTAGAACTACCAGGTTCAACATCTCGCAACATAAACCCATACAACCATACGCCAAGGAGGTAGTAGTTATGAATTCCATTTTCGCTCCATACCAATCGTTCTAAAAACTACTTAAGAACTTATAACGCGCCCTTGAAAATTGGAACTCTTACCCCTCTAAAAAAAGATATTTTAAACGTGGCTACTCGATCTGTGGCAACTGGCGAGCCACCGCCTCCAGGTCGTTCACCTGTGGTCCCGACCATCAACTCCTACGGATCAAATTATCACGCGAGCTGACTATTCCTACAAAGGTGCGCTCCACCACGTACCCGGTACCCGCGCATGCAGCAATCGTGCACCTAGGGTTTTAGGGTTTATTTGTTAACGGTGCCTTTACGTAACTCTCATGCGTGCGAGACAGCGAGAGACCGACTGCGTGCGTGCGCCTCTTCTCTTCGTATATGTACTCCACCGTTTGTCTGGTGTCCAAAAAATTATACAGTAGTAATAACTACTAGCAATGTGCCAATGCGTTGCCACACGATCAAAGTAGATTAATACATATTCACCGATTTGATAGAAAAAAGAGTCTAGTTTTGAAATACGTGTATCACTAAAAATATCTTATGTTTCACTCAAAATATATTCCTTTGGCGGTTTTGATGAGATAAGGGAGGAATGTTGTTGGTTTCAAGATTCGAGAAGTGGTATATCTCTAATTTCTATTCTTACTAGCAAGATGCCCATGCGTTGCACGGAACATCAAGATCTTGTGGGAGAAAAGGATGAACGAGGGAAGGCCTTATCTGCAAATGTGGAGAGGAGTGCGGGTAAATTGCCATAGTTTCCTTCCTATCCGTTAGATATAGATCGGACGGCCTATATTGCAGGATGGCAGGCACACCATCATCACCGACTATGCTTTTATAAGAGTAGAGATAAAAAATAGAGTTGGTGATGATGGTGTGCCTGCCATCCTGCAATATAGGCCATCCAATTTATATCTGACGGATAGGAAGGAAACTATGGCAATTTTGCAAAAAGATAACCACACCCCTCTCCACATTTGCAAATAAGGCCTTCCCTCGTTCATCCTTTTCTCCCACAAGATAAACTACTCATACAAATGCATCTTGATGTTCCGTGCAACGCATGGGCATCTTGCTAGTTGTTGCAAAAAGCCCATGTGTGTGTGTGTTGTGTGTGTGAGAGAGAGGGAGAGAGGAGGAGGACGGAGTGCATGTGTGACAAAGACACAAAGAGTGTGTGTGCGAGAGGTATCAGCTTAAAATGAGGCGATAGTGTGTGTGTGCACGATCGAGAGGGCATGTCTCAAGAAGGGACAAAAAATCTACATAGATACAAGGAGCGCGAGAGAGACATGTACGCGATAGTGGAAGCACGAGTGTGCGGGTGTATAAACCTATCTGGAGGCTAGTCGATCAATGATGTGAGAGAAATACGAGTCGGGGGTGCGAAAGCGAGAGTTTTGTGTGTGTGAGAGAGAGACGATAGTCGGGAAGGGGAGTGGAAGCAGGAGTTGTGTGTGTGTCTGTGTGTGTGTGAGAGAGAGAGAGAGCGGGGGGAGTTTGTCTGATCGGTAAACAAATGAATAATGTCAGTTTATAACTGGGATGGAGACGGTAAGGAGACTGCAACAAATGTTGTGTCTGCAGGAGAGAGTAATTTTAGTGGTATGAGTCATATCTAGAGACATATAGGGTGTGTGAGAGAACCCCATAGAGAGAAAGACAAAGTGAAAGACGAGTGAGACTGTGTGTGTGGCGGTGAAAAAGAAAGCTTAGGTACCTAGTGATACCAGAGAACGGTAGAGACGTGAGAGATAATGAAAACCGTGTAATGTATAATGATAGGGAGAGTGTGACACTTCTCAAGGGAGACGTCGAGAGACCATGTTTGCAAAGATAGGAGAAACATGAAGTGAGCGTGCGGGTGAGCTGGAGAAAAGAGAATGATAGCTACATGAAGGAGCATGCCAGAGAGATGGGCGTGAAAGGAGTCAACATAAAAGGGATTCAAATATTTGAATTCGAGATGATGATACATGTAATTCATACTCGAACCAAAATTGATCTATCAAACATGCATACTCATATGAATTCACGCGCATCTATGTTATTTAATATGTAGATATTACTGATCCATACATTTTAGTAGAACATAATTTGGTTTAAATTTTTTTGAATTCAACCTTATGATTTTGAGATCATTGTATTTGTAAATCATATTATATACATATAAAGGAGCAGAATTCTTTGTTGTGCTTTTGAAAGTATATATAAAAAATGATGTATATAGAATTTTATTCCAATCGCAAATGGATCCTGCCCGAACAAAAATAGAATACAAACTGGATTCGAATTGAGTTGGCACGGTAAACGTGCACTCTTGCTCTGCAAAAATTTGAACGAAGCGGGGAAAGTCGCAGTAACCGCCCGAAACCAAAATCTGCGAGATGGAAATTACTGCCTATCCCTGACACGCAAAGCCTATCGGCTCGATTTCTATAGGTTTCGATAGGGGTAGGTTTGTAATTTCACTCAAACATGACATAACCGCCTCTCACCCGGATTCATACACGGTGGGCGCCAAAACACAGTGTCTCCTCGGCCGAAATCGACTCCCTCCCCGATTCATACACGGTGGGCGCCAAAAACAAACTCTCGTCGGCAAATATTCGGTGTATGCGAGATTACCGACCTATCCCCAACCGACTAATATTGCTGTGATGTAGGAAATTTTAAACGGGGGCTAAGTTTGTAAATTTCCTCGCATTTGGGACAAGCGCGCCCTGAAGACATGGTTCCCACTTCCTCTCTCCCTCCATTTCCCCATTCGTACTCCGTGGGCGCCAAAACACCCTCTCCACCCCAGCCTCCTCCGTCCGCCACCCCATCCACCGCCGTCCTCCTCCACCATGCCGGAGCTGATACCCCGACGCCGTCGTCCATTACAAGAGCTCGACCTCTCTCATCCATGGCTTCGGACCGGGATCCTTGCATCCCGTCCTCTCACTTCATCCCCGCCGTCGTCCACCTTGTCGGCGCCGCTCCTATGACCGTCTCTTCCACCGCGCCTCACCGCCACCGTCTACCCTCCTAGATCTGCTTCCACGCCGCCGACAGCCATCGCTACCGCAGCACCGTCAAATTCTCAGCAGATGCATACACGGCGCCGCACCAGAGGCGGTACTCTTTCGTATCTGCTCAACTTATTTATCGCAGCAAGAAAATAGATCGCCACTGCTTTACTCTGATTTCTTGTCCATCACTTACTTGCTAGTTGAAAGCAAACATTGGTTGCGAAGTTGCCTTTGTCCGGTTTGCACCTTCAGATCCGCCATGGCACGCTCAACACTATACTCGCAATGCTTATGGTTTTCCCCTTTTATATTCCACACTAGTTAAATGACAGTAGACTAAATTTCAAAATTGGGTCAGTCGATTTTTCAGAGCTCGGCGGAGTTCGTCGGTGCGAAGGAAGGGGCTCGTGTGGGGACGGTGGTTGTGGGGGCGGTGGTGGGGCCTCGCCGAACGAAGAAAACTCGACGCGGGTGGGGGCGGGGGTGGGGGTGGGGGTGGCGGAGGAACACAGGCGGTGGGGGCGGTTCAGGGGAGGGCGGGGGTCGGGGCCGGTGGTTCGGCCGGCGGCCCGTGCGGTGTTCTGTATGGGAAGAATCAGAGACGAGGAAGAAGAAGGGTTAGGAGACGTAGGATCTTCATCCAACCGCCTGAAATGGTCGACTGACCCAAATGACAAAAGTCACGCGACTTGCATGCAGACATGCCTTTATATTCAGTACCATCATCGTACCTGCTTAGCACTGCTCCTGAATCCATCAAGCTAAACAACGTGCCACTCATAATTCCAAACTTGTTGCTCAAATACGAATCTGATATGATGCTGATATTACTAAAACAGATAATGTTTAATTGGTCAGCTAATGTTCCTACTTTACTTTCGAAAAGCACGTGCACCACATATAGAGAGACAGCAGGGAGTTGCATTCTTAATGCGCTCTGGTTCATCATGTGTGGGCACTGCGCAACGAACATTTTATTATCCAAAAGCTGCTTGCTCTTCTTTAGCATGTTCCTCTTCCGTTCTTTAATAAGTACTCTCTCCGTTCCTAAATACAAGTCTTTGTATAGATTCCACCATGGACTACATATGGAGCAAAATGAGTGAATCTACACTCTAAAATGTATCTGTATACATCTGTATGTGATCCATAGTGGAAATCTCTACAAAGACTTATATTTTGGAACGGAGGGAGTATGATAGTAGTACAGTATGTTCCTTGTAGTGAAGATGAGCAGGGACATTTGCAGTATAGAGGTCTATACGGTCAGTTGTGATGGACACTTTGAAATCTTCGGGCCTCTTTCATTCGTAGGATTTTGTAAACATAGGAATAGGATTTGTAGTGGCCTGCCCACTTGAATCCTATAAGATTAGCAAGGAAATGCGGGGAGCTGTGTCGCCTTTGAGAGTTACACTGATATTAACAGTACCGCACCTTCAGTTGAAGAGAGCTGGTATCCGAAGCCTTTCTAGCCGTACCGGCAATACTAGCACATATATTCCAGCAAGTTCCACTTTGCTGATTTTACTCCTGATGCTTACGGTTTTCCCGTTATATCTACACTATGATCTGTGTAGCTGCTATGTGTCGCACTAGCAGCAGTCCACTCTTGAAGCTAAACAACACACCAATCATAAGTCCAAAGCTTACTTCTTCAAATACGAATTGTGATATGATACTGATATTAGTTAACAGACACACATTTAATTGGTCAAGTAATGCTCCCACTTTATTTTCCAAATGCATGTGGCCACATATAGAGAGACAGCATGGAATTGCATTTCTTTGGGCGCTGTGATTCATCATGAGTGGGCAACCAACATTGTATGCAATGCAGCGGAACCTCAAGAATATGCTTCCTCTTCTGTTCTTTAACATGTTCCTCTTTTGTTATTCTGTATTTAGTACGTACAGTATGTTCCTTGTCCGGAAGGGGAGAAGGGACATCTGCAGTCAACAGCTGATAGAGCTGGCCTGTAATCGATAGGCTTTCAATTAGTAGCGGCAATACAACATCGTATTTTCCAGCCAGTTCCACTTTCCCGATTTATATATCGTGGTTATGGTGTACCCCATTTATGTACACTACGATCTGCCTAGTTGCTGTGTGCTCTTGTTATCATGGTTTGGCAATAAACTCTCTATACAGTATATTATGAACCTATCATCTGCCAACTATCCTTACTTCTGGAACCTATTTTTTGTGTACTTGTGCCAGATTATATTAATGCACGCACCATATTACATCACACATGAGCTCTCTCATCAGAATCCAGTGATAGCACACAAGGGTTTACAGGGGCGCCCCTATATTAGAATATCCTCTGCATTACAAAGATAATCTCACTACTATTTATGTTTTCATGGTTCTCAGATATTATACGTAATTACAGTGAATATCAGAATCCGCGCATCAGAAGAATATTGTGGAACACTGCAACGACTTACAAAATTGGCACCAAGGCATTGAGTGCCATTCTGGATGCAATGAGACTCATACGCTCCCCACCTGTAGATTCTTGTTCAGAATATGATCCTAATGACTATTCTAACCTCGAGGAGTCAAAGGCAGATGGCCTGTCCTGTTCACCCATCAAGGTGCCTGTTCTAATTTGGCAAGGTTTTATTGATTGCGCGTATCTTGCATATGTTGTCTTGCATTTCTTCTACTTTGTTGCACCGCCATCTGCTTAGTTTACTCATCATATATGTCAAGATGCCATGCCCATCCATTATCAATACATATTCCATCTGTCATCATACCATGTTTTTCCACTCAAATGTTGTTCTTGTGCATCAGACATCAAAAAGGAAGAGGGTGATTGCCGAACCTGAAGGAGCACCAGCAAAGTCCTTGAAAAACGTGGTGGTGCCGGAGAAATCAGACAGCACCCCACTTATATTGGTTGTACAACCAGTGACACAAAACGTAGGACCGACTCCAGCAGACTGTACCCATACTTCACTGGCCACACCACTAGCCCCACCACACAGGACCTGCACTCCAGCAAAAGGTATGCCGATTTCAGTTGCCATAGCACCAGCCGTACCACAGAAAAATCCCACTCCAGCAAAAAGTACAGCAAGTCCACCGGCCGAAGACCTATCCCAACTGCAGAGACGGCCAATTCCTGCAGATTGGAACCCCATTCCAGTTATTCCCAGTTTTAAAGACAATGCTTTCAATGTTGTTAGGGACTACGTGCATATATTCCCATCATGGGAAGATTATAGTGAAGACAAACACCATTTTCACATCTTCCTGTCCCACTTACGTGTAAGTGCTATTATTCATGGTGATTATTTTCCTGTTTTCTGCTGATTGAACACACCAATGATTTACATTACATTGTAGTAAGTAGGCGAGGGTCAATCTAGGTAGTCATGACGAGCAAAGCTTGCTTGCGCTTTTCAAGGAAGCATTGCAGCAGTATCGGTGTTACCTGAGGAAATCACACTTTGATGGCAAGTCTATAAACGAATTTCCGGTGAAGTCTCCTGTGCTAAATTTAGAAGACATTGAATGGAAAAACCTTGTTATGCACTGGTCTCGTTCCCAGTATGAGGTACTTTCTATGATATCACATGACAATTTGAACTTCTACTTTTTTGCATGTGCCTTATGGATCTTTTTTGCAGGAAATCAGCTCAAAGAAGAATTCCGGTTTGAAAAGAACGACAGGATATCGCAAATATGCTGCCCGCTGCTTTGCTCTTGTTAGTACCTGTTGTCCTGTATCACTGTACTTGCATTCATACCTGGTTCATTATGTGACAGCAGTATGCATGATAGCTTGCTTATCAATTGTTCGCTCCAAATTATCTGATCTGTATGAATGGTTACATTAGTGTAGAATATATCCAATGCCAATGAATTTTTTAGCTCTGCATTGTTCTTGTAAGTACCTGTTGTCCTTTATCAGTGTACTTATATTGACAGGTAGTTGTTCATGTACCATCACTCTGCAGCTTATTTTCCTTTGCCCTCCATTTTCTACGCATCAGATCTATATTTACTCTTACCATAAGGTTGGATAACACCGATGGTCCTGAAGAAGTTTAGCTCTGCATTGCTCTTGGCTGTACCTTTTGCCTGTATCGCTGTACTTACATTTATAGCTACTTGGTCATGTAGCATCACTCTTCATCTTATCTTAAATATTCTCCATTTTTTCTTATATTATCACATCTATATTTACTCTTAACAAAATGTAGAATAAAGGCAATGCTTATGAAGAAGATTCTGTGGTAAACTTCTTGAATTGCCCCCCCCATCAGCATGGACAAGGGCTTTATAGAGCCTGTCTTCACCAATAATGTAAGTTTGTCCTTCTCAAGCCTTCAAACTTTGTTGTGTATATTTGGTTAGGCATGACTGCAACAGCTGTTTATTTTTGGTGTTTGCATCAAATTGCATGTTTAAAGTTTATTATGTAGTTCATAAACAAAAGTTTGTCCTTCTCAATTTAAGTTTTCAGTTGTACAACCAAGTTCCTTCTTCATACCATGTAAATTAAACTATACAGAGCAAGTGATCTTCTTTTGCACTGCATGTATGCTTCTGTTCTTGATCCGTAATCCAGTGGTGTGGTGAACCTACCCACTACAGCACAATGTCATATTCTGCAATGTCTTAACTATGAACAATGTCATATCATTCTACTATTATTTAAACTGTCTCTTTATGTACCAATCTGAAATGGGATAAATTGACAGCACACTAACCATTGATACTTATGAGTTCTTGATCTGTAATCCAGTGGTGTCGTGAAGCTGCCAACTCCTTCACAATGTCATTTCCTGCCATGTCTTAACCTGAACAATACCATATTGTGTTAATGCTATTTTAAACTTTGTCACTTTATTCGTCAGTAAAAAATGTGATGAATTGTCAGCACTGATACTTATATGTGCAAAACATGTCATCTATCTGCTTGTTTATCTTTTAGAGTGAGGAGGATATAAGTGTCAAACAAGCGCAGTCTCATCAGCTTGCTCAGCTGCTTGCGCTGCAGCTCCCGAGCAGGGCTAACCTTTCTTGAACTCTATTGAAGTGCTGTCGGTTTTGTATATTATTTTGTCGGCGTGTTTATTTGCACTGGTGGCGATCTTTGATGCCCAGTGTATGTAATCTGCTGTCTGCTTGTGCTTTATTATCATAGTGGCGAACTTTGATGCCCAGTGGATGTAATATGCTGTAATTTCTTTATTGTATAGTCTAGGTTTTTTCTTATTCACGATGCTGCAGTTATTTTACTGTATATATATCCTGTCTTCGCAGTAAACCGGCCAAACCGTAAAATTACGGTACATAATCGGGTCGTCATGCAAATCACTACATAATCGGTCCGTTAACAGGCCTAAATGTAAACTGGCCCACTAGTAGATTTGGGCCTCTAATAGGCCGAGTAAACCGCCGGCCCTATTTTCGCAAGAAAACTCAATGGGCTTTTAGGAGGCTGAAAAGTGGGTTGGGCCTGAAACATGCCGAACAGCTCACGGGCCGGCAGCAGGCCGAAATAGACCCCGGCCCATGATTGTGCCAATCACATCACGGGCCGTTAACAGGCCAAAATTGTCTCGGTCCTTGTTTGGCCCAATCAGATTATCGGCTGTGAGCAGGCCGGATGCAAACCGGGCCGTAGTTAGGCCCAACTATATGACGGGCTTTTAACAGGCCGAAATAAATATAGGGCCGAAATGTTAAACAGGCCTTTAACAGGCCGAAACTAATATCAGGCCGAATTACTAAATGGGCCTTTAGCAAGTGGGCCCAAAAGCATAGCGTCTAGTTGACGGGCCGAATCTGATATGGGCCATAATTTAGCCCAAAGCCTCTTAAAGGGCCGGATCTGATCTGGGCCGTAATTTGGCCCAGAACGTGGTAGGCTTTTAACGGGTCGGATCTCATATGGGCCTTTATTGGGCCCGGAACGTGGCAGGCTATTAATGGACCGGATCAAATATGGGCCGGCATTTGGCCCAAAACATGGCAGCCTGTTAATGGGCCGGCCCGTTAGTGTCCTCAAAATCTTGTGGGCCTTTAGCTGGGTCGGCCCATTATGGTCGGTGAAATCTCGTGGGCCTTTAGCTGGGCTGGCCCATTATGGTCAGCGAAATCTCATGGGCCTTTAGCTGGACCAGCCCATTATGATATGCAAAATCCTGTGGGCCTTTAGTTGGGCCGGCCCATTTAATCTTTATGGGCCACTTTTGGGCCGGTCCACGTGTCAACATATCATAGGCGCATCTCGCCCATTGGATGAGTGACACATGTGCCAACGCGGAGCTGACACGTGGTTCCGTCGGCCATGAGAATTTTACACATGGAAAATCGTCATTGGTCATGGCTGTTAGCAGGTTATCGGATCCAAAACCAGACCCGATAGCTTAACGGCGACCCGTTACGGTGGATGCCACGTGTCGGTCACCCTTGATGAAAGCACTTCCATGGCGCGGCATTTATCATCATGGAAGTGAACACTTCCGTGATGATAATTTTGGTAATGCCATGGAACACTTCTACAACAGCACAGGTATGACTATCTTGATTCTGTCATAAAATCGTCATGGATGTACATGCATGACAGAAAACGTGACCTATTGTGACAAACACGTATCATCATGGAAGTGTATTTTTTGTAGTGCTATTCACCCCCCTCTAGTCAAGCATATCGATCCTTTCACCCCCACTAGTCCCTTGCGGATCTTATTAATCTTGGGTGTTTGAGCACCCTAGACGGTTGAGGTCACATCGGAGCTACATTCCATTGTGGTGAAGCTTCGTGGTGTTGTTGGGAGCCTCTAATTCGGTTGTGGAGATTGCCCCAATCTTGTTTGTAAAGGTTTGGTCGCCGCCTTCAAGGGCACCACTATTGGAATCACGACATCTTGCATTGTGTGAGGGCGTGAGGAGAATACGGTGGCTCTAGTGGCTTCTTGGGGAGCATTGTGCCTCCACACCGCTCCAACGGAGACGTACTTTCCCTCAAAGGGAAGGAACATAGGTAACACATCCTCATCTTCACCGGCTCCACTTGTGGTTACTTCTTACCTTTACTTTGTGCAAGCTTTATTTGTGGTGTGTCCTTTGTTTGCTTGTGTTGTTGTTGATTGCTAGCATCATATAGGCTGTTCACCTAGTTGCATATCTAGACAACCTATTTGTTGCTAAACCTAATTTGTTAAGAAAAGATAAATATTGGTAGCTGCCTATTCACCCCCCTCTAGTCAACCATATCGATCCTTTCACCTAGCCGTCACCCAGATCAAATATCATCTGCTTTGCCTCCTCGCACATAGCCCATCGGTGTTCCCCTCACAGCTGCTTCTTCCGGCGATCTCATCCCGTCCACCACGTGCAAGGTTGTATGGGAGAGCACGCTTTGGAACCCCGTCCTTTGCGATCCTACACCAAGAGAATGGCAAATAGGTTTGGGGAGTGTTTCCAATGCGACTGTTCACTGTTTTTCATCTTCATCCTCAACATTGACTACGTCCTTGACCTCTCCAACTTTGACATCGATGAGAATTCCGAAGCCGCCAAGAAGAAGGCTCTCGAGGATGTTGCTGATGTCATCGCTGCGGCTATGCCCTGGCTGAGTGGAGGGTATTATCTGTTTATCCCTCTGTTGTTTGTTTACTTTTTGATAAAGGGTGAATTTTATTGGCTCGAAAAGAAGCATCAAGTGGATACAAACTCAAAGAGCACACACCTGACCTCTGCATAGTTAGGATGCACACAGCCAAGACTAACGCAGGCACACACAAACACGCCAACAAATAGCAAAGTCGTATAAGACGAAAGCTATGCATAGACAAGTAAAAAAGAAAACCCAAAGCGATGAGACACGTGATCGGCAAATACAACAATGACCATATTTGCACCAACTATCTTATGGCATCATGTAGATAAGGTTCTTCAAAGCAACATCTTCAAGAAGGAAGCAACATACAAGTGTCGCTGTCGCCGGCTCCGACCACCAGGGCCAGAATCTAGGTTTTCACCCTGAAGAATCCAAACATATCCGAGCAATGCCTTAGAGAGTGTAATGATATTAAAACATCGTCATTTTCGGGTGTAGCCAGTTCAGATCAGACCTAGGCTTTCACCCGGAGCTCGTGACCGGATGCTCGAGTAGCACCACTATCGAAGTCACTCAAGTGTTGTCGCCATCATTTTTCCACGATCCCAACAGCCGCATGTGATGCGATTGCTGCCGCTGCACAACCATCCCTCCGTCTCAAGTCGTCGTCCATAATTTGCATCTTACCGAAGTAGTGAACCGTTCGGTGTAGTTTGTTTCTATGTTCAACGTATTTGTTGACTACATAGATATGTCTGTTCTATGCATAGTACGTGCTAGCATGCTTAAATATCAGTATGCATTTAATATAATCACAATGCAATGTTCATGATCTATTTATGCAGATCAATCCAAAAATTGCTAATTTATCTAACAAAAACTTGGTTCTCTCAAGTTCAAAAGTATTCAAAAATATTATTGTCGTAATATCAATTGTCCAATTTGTTGGCAAATTTCACACACGTAAAGCTGAATAGAGAGCTATCTTTGGTGGATCTGCTCGGATCCATTCGTCGTTCTTCTATGTCCATGTTTTCAGGTTGGATCTTTTCGATCTACTCTACTCTTCATCGACGACGCTTGCTGTTCTCGTGCGCTGGTCCTATCGGGCACTTTTTTTTGCGCTGGTCCTATGGGGCCTTAGCACGATGACTTCCCCACTTTCTACCACAACAAGTTTTGTGCGGCTCTGACAAGGAAGGGCTGATGGCGGCGGCATGCCTTCGGCTCACTTCAGTTCTTGTAGCCTCGCTCGGTGGTCTATGAATATCGATGTAATTTTTATTATTTCAGATGTTTCGTTGAACTGTCATGATTGGAGATTAATACATGTTGGAAGTTATTTTTTTATATAAGAGCTGAATAGAGAGCTGAAATTACGCCATGTGAAGTATGCACCTGTAGGAATAGTGTTGCGTGTTTTGGTTTGTATCAAGATGAACGTGATGGACCTAGCGTATCAGAGCTCTCCAACAGCCGCGCTAAATAAGCGCCGCGTCGCAAATTTGCCCTTTTTAGCGCGAGCGCAACCGGTAGAGGGGTTCCAACGGACGCGCAATAAGCGTGCGCGACACATATAGAGTTGGGCGCGCAGTCCGAATCGCCATCGCGTGCTGTGTATTTGGTGCGGCTGCTTCCGCGCCGCGCACACTCGAGCGCTCGCGCTGCACTCTCTCCGCCGCGCCACCTTCGCATGAAGATGTCGTTGAAGATCTTGCCAACACCTTCCGAGCTTCACGTGATGATGCGGCGCGCGACAATGAAGAGGAGGAAGAATCGTCTTCGGAGGAGTCGGATGAATCGGAGGAAGATGAGGATGAAGACGAGGACGAGGCTTGATTGTTGATGTGCCTTTCGTTGGTGTGAACTTTTGTGTCATGAACTTGGTTTGGATTTTGAACTTAGTTGGATGATGTTGTGGCCATGAATTTAAACTTGTGGGCATGAACTTTTATGTCATCAACTTGTTTGTGTGATTTAAATTATGCCATGTCTTTGTTTTGATGTTTGAAATTCAATTTTGTGTGCAAAATGCAACATATTGCATGCGCCGGCTGCTCGCACGCGCTGCATTTTTGCACGCTGCTAGAGCTACGCGCGCGCGCTGCATTTTATCGTGGCTGCTGGAGGCAGCGCTGCTCGCCATGCCAAACCAGACGATCGACACACTGCAAACTGGTTTTTAGCGCGCCGCGCATGGGCCGGCTGTTGGAGATGCTCTCAAGTCCGAGGTCGGATCCAGATTCCAGGACTGATTCACAAACGCTTGCAGGGAAGCAGGCCCTTTTCCTAGCCGCGGCGGTGCACCCGAAGGTGCCGCTGGATCGTTTGTCTTGTGCCGCCGATGGCCGAGAGCCCGACGTACTGCGCGTAGTCAAGCGCGAGCATGTGGAAGAAAAGTCAGGACCCGGAAAAGAACCGGCAAATTTGACAAATTTGACCTATGGACGAAATCAAATCACAGAATGAACTGTCCGTGAAACTATTTCACGCGGCCGACCTTTTTGTGTGACGCCCGACACGAAGGCGCCACAATAGACTGTGCAACGCCTCACAGATAGGCGCTACACGCCTGGCCAGCGTCGCACCCGTGTGATCCGAAAATTACTAAGTCAGTGTGCAGCGCCTGAGAGCTAGGCGCCACACTATACAGTGTAGCGCCTAGCTTCTAGGCGTTGCACTAGTGGTTGCTTCATTTTGTAGTGCAACCACTAGTGCAGCGCCTGAGAGCTAGGCGCCACACTATACAGTGCAGCGCCTAGCTCTTAGGCTCTGCACAATGACTTATCAATTTTTAGGCAGACTGGGGTGCAACGCTGGCCAGGCGTGTAGCACCTATTTGTGAGGCGTTGCACAATGTAGTGTGGCGCCTTCGTGTCGGGCGTCACACAAAAAGGTTAGCCGCGTGAAATAGTTTCACGGGCAGTTCATTCTATGATTTGATTTCGTCCACAGATCAAATTTGTCAAATTTGCCAAAAGAACCAAAGCGGCGAGCACACTAGCCGACGCGCAGAACGGGCCGAGGACAAGGACGCGGCCCTCCCATCCCATGCCCGAGACCGCACAAGGAAGAAGAAGAGTTAAATACACCAGTGGTGCCTTAACTTGTCTTGTGTGATTAGTTTGGTGCCTAAAGTTGTAAAATACACAAAACTGATGCTATAACTTGTCCTATGATGCAAATATGGTGCCTCTGTACGTATTCACGCGTATGTCCTACATACGTGGCATGCCAAAGCGGCCATGTCCCATATGTCGGTGGGTGGCAGTGGGTGGCCCGCGCATGAGGATTCTTTTTACAGGAAACCCTCATATATTTTATTTAATTATGTAAGAAACACCTCAAATTAGAAACATGGGTCACACGGATTAGTATGATCGATAAACCAGAGAGAGAGAGAAAAAAACACAGACAAGTGTTTTGAACCTGGGACCTCGTTGTACAGACCGCCCAACGTGATCACCAGGTAAGCCTGAGCTAAGTAAACATTTATGAGCTAGACATAGATGTCGCATTGGTATTTATCTCTCCATGCTTTTTTTAATACTTCCTCCGTTCCTAAATATAAGTCTTTGTAGAGGTTCCACTAGAAACCACATACGGATGTATATAGATACATTTTAAGTATAGATTCATTCATTTTGCTTCGTATGTAGTCCATTTAGTGGAATCTCTACAAAGACTTATATTTAGGAATGGAGGGAGTATATGGTGCTATTATGGGCTCGCACAAGGTTTCTTTTATTTATTTATTCCAATTTCATGTTTATTTTCTATATTATTCTCCCGTTAAAAAATAAATGTAAGAAAACACTAGAACTAACATAAACTTAAATAAAGTGTTAGTGCATTTGAAAAATATGTTCAACATATTTTTGGAAAAGTCTTAGCTGTATTAAGAAATTGTAAACGTGTTTAAAAAAAGTATGTCATGCATTCAAAAAATTGACAACATATATTTAAAAAATGTTCAACATGTATTAAAAACATTATTGTATAAAATTATTTTTATATTCCTACAAACATGTTTTAACACATTTACAGAATTTGAAATTTCTATAAACATGTTTGACATGTTTTAACACATTTTCAGTATTTTATAATATACGTCAAACTGTTTGAATTCACATAAATTTTCGAAAATGTTCATGTTTACCTATTCAACCTACACAATAATGAAAATAGAATAAATATTTAGAATAGACAATAATTGATAATTATTGTAATTTATGTATGACTAAACAGTAGTAAATTGAAAAAAGGTAAAGAACATAAAAGGAAATTGCAGAGTGCCAGTCGGAATGTTTTCTCCTTTTTTGCGGGAAAGCGATAGGTAGAACTGATCTATATAGGAAACCAGCTACAGTAGTCTTCTGTCCGGTGGCTAGCGTGCAGGTTTTGAACCTGGACGTCCTAGTTTTGGAACCCATCGGCGAGGCAGTTTGTTTTTGTGCGGTATTAACCGACTGACACATGGGACCCGTGTTTGGCTTTCTTATGTAATATTACTAAAAAATATGCGGGTATTTTTTTTGCCAAAAAGTTCTCACGCGCACTGTCATCCACTGACATGTGGGCCAAGGCCACGTGGGCAGGACGTACACCCGGGTAAGTACGGAGGAACCGTATTTGCATCATAGGACAAGTTATAGCACCAATTTCGCGTATTTTACAACTTTGAGCACCAAAGTGACCGTGCTCGACAAGTTGAGACACCTTCGGTGTATTTAACTCAAGAAAGAAAGGATGCTCCCTCCACCTCCTCACCCACCCACCCACCCACCAATCTCTCTCGCCTTCTCGCCACGCGAATATCGCGCCCGAACGAACCCCCAGCCGAGCCGAACGCGAGCACGGGACGACGAGACGGTAGCAGCAGCAGTAGTAGTACGGCACGAAGTGGTCCGCTCGTTACGCGGCGAGAGAAAGCGACGGGTCTCGTCATCTCGCGCCGCGCCTCGCCTCGCCTCGCTTCGCTTCTCTCCAGGGGAGCGTCGGGGTGGGTGGGGGCCCAGGTGCCCGCGACACGGGTGGTTGGCTCTGGATCTCTCCAGAAAGCGGAAAAAAAAACTCGCGGTCGAGGGGGCACGCACGGGCAGGCGAGATCGCGAGAAGCTTTCCTTTTCCCCGCCGAGCAGATCGCGAGAAGTCGGGGGAGAAATCGCCCGGTTGGTGCGAGCTGGTTTGTGCTTAGGGAGAGAGTGAGAGAGAAAAGAAATGGCTTTATTCATTATTGTTTTGATTTCCACGGGGGGTTGCCGGGACGTGGACGGGAGATGGAGCGATCGACACGACACGACCGGAGTACTACTACTACCAGTAGTGGTGGTGGTGCTCGTGGGAGCTAGCTGCTGCGTGCTGGGGTTGCGTTTGAACAGAGCACGCCAGGTCGCCGCGGGCCACCATCTTTTTTTCTTCTTTCTTTTTTTTCGCGGCGAGGAGGCTTTTATCTTTGTGTGTGTGTGAAAGAGAAAAAGATTCTTTTTGGACGTACGACAATCGCTGCGGCAGTAGCAGGGTACAGTCACCTGTGGTGAGCCTGAGTGAGACATCACCTCCAGAAGCGCAGCAGGGTAGGGGTACTCTCTTCTGGAATTAATGGCTCCACCTGTGATGCGTGTCATCATTTTTCTTATCCTTGTGGAGTGGGCAACCGGGGCAGGGCCACCGGATTAATGCCCACTTCATGTCTCTCGCAAGTGGCCGACTCCCTCGAAGGAATCCCTTAATTAGAGCATCTTTAGCATATCCTTAAACCGCGCATCACATAAAACGTGTAAGAGCAAGCACAATAAGGTACAGTCACGAGGTTGTAAAGAGTAAAATAATATCTCTATGCTTAGTTGAAAGAGAAAGAATAAAAGAAAGAATGTAAGCGGGCTCTCATGCAAGAGCCAGCTGCTGCACGTGCTCCCAAGCACTATGTGAGAGTGAATGATGGGTCTTGTATTAATAAAATAGCACATATTTATAGCTAATTGTTATACGTATTGGCTATAAGGTTGGTTATAGATGACATGACACTTTCTTATAGCCAAGAGTTGGCTATACTATTAACCATGCTCTAAGGGCTCTCGTAAACGAATTCTACGTAACGAAACGTGCGGAGACAAAATAGATCCTACATCAGGATCAAAATTCACCATGATTTTAAAAGTTAACAATTCATGCGTTAATTAAACATAGTCATACATAGATGGAGTTCCACACTGAGTTCATACATCTTAATTTAATATAGTACAACCGGAAATTTAAAGTAGTTCATACCCCGGGGTCTACTTCTAATTAAACTTCACCAGGGTTCTATTTGTCGGAGTCCCTGTCGTCGCCCTCGTCGCTGGAGATGACCTCAGCGGGCAGCGGCTTCCCTCCGTGCAGCGTATCGTGGATCAGCTCACCGGAGAGCCGGGTTTGGAGCTGGTACTCCGCCCAGAGCGCCGACAGCTGCACAGCCGCATCTTCGGCGTCGGCGGCGGTCCTTGCAGCAAACCACGCCCGCTTGGTTGCGAGCTACTGCTGGATGGCCAGGTCGAATTGCCGGGTGTAGCGCCGGAAGGTCTTCCACGCACGGGACTTGGCGTCGCGCTTGCACGCCGCCTCCTGTTGCCTGTTTGACACAGGAGGGCGGAAGCCGGAGCCGCCGGCCTCGTCGTCGCTCCGGTGCTCCACCGCGTACCCGAAGCCCCCGCCCCCGCCCCCGCGACGACCAAAATCGTCGCCGCCGCCACGCCCTGCACCCACGGTAGACATCGCCGGAGAGATTGGGTGGCCGGATGCGCCGAGAATGGCTGCCGTGTTGGGGAACGCAGTAATTCAAAAAAATTCCTACGCACATGCAAGATCCATCTAGGTGATGCATAGCAACGAGCGGGGGAGTGTGTCCACGTACCCTCGTAGACCCAAAGTGAAAGCGTTAAGTAACGCGGTTGATGTAGTTGAACGTCTTCGCGATCCAACCGATCAAGTACCGAACGCACGACACCTCCGCGATCTACACACATTCAGCTCGATGACTTCCCTCGTACTCTTGATCCAGCTGAGGCCGAGGGAGAGTTTCGTCAGCACGATGGCGTGATGACGGTGATGATGAAGTTACCGACACAGGGCTTCGCCTAAGCACTACAACGATATGACCGAGGTGGAAATATGTGGAGGGGGGCACCGCACACGGCTAAGACAACTGTCAACTTGTGTTCTAGGGTGCCCTCCTCCTCACGTGTATAAAGGAGGGAGGGGAGGCCGGCCGGCCCTCATAGGCGCGCCAAGGAGGGAGGAATCCTCCTCCTAGTAGGAGTAGGACTCCCCCCTTTCCTAGTCCTACTAGGAGAAGAAGGAAGGAGGGGGCGCCGCCCCTCCCCCTAGTCCAATTCGGACTAGGCCCATGGGGGGGGGGCGCGGCCAGCCTTGGCAGCCCCTCTCTCTCTCTCCCCTAGGCCCAATTAAGCCCCATTACTTCTCCGGTGGTTCCGATAACCCTTCCGGCACTCCGACATTTATCCGGTGACCCCCGGAACTCATCCGGTGTCCGAATAACATCGTCCAATATATCATTCTTTATGTCTCGACCATTTCGAGACTCCTCGTCATGTCCATGATCACATCCGGGACTGCGAACTACCTTCGGTACATCAAAACACATAAACTCATAATACAGATCGTCATCGAACGTTAAGCGTACGGACCCTAAGAGTTCGAGAACTATGTAGACATGACTGAGACTCATGTCCAGTCAATAACCAATAGCGGAACCTGGATGCTCATATTGGCTCCCACATATTCTACGAAGATCTTTGTCGGTCAAACCGCATAACAACATACGTTGTTCGCTTTGTCATCGTATGTTACTTGCCCGAGATTCGATCGTCGGTATCTCTATACCTAGTTCAATCTCGTTACCGGCAAGTCTCTTTACTCGTTCCATAATGCATCATCCCGTAACTAACTCATTAGTCACATTGCTTGCAAGGCTTATAGTGATATGCATTATCGAGAGGGCCCAGAGATACCTCTCTGACAATCAGAGTGACAAATCCTAATCTCGATCTATACCAACTCAACAAAACACCATCGAAGACACCTGTAGAGCATCTTTATAATCACCCAGTTACGTTGTGACGTTTGATAGCACACTAAGTGTTCCTCCGGTATTCGGGAGTTGCATAATCTCATAGTCATAGGAACATGTATAAGTCATGAAGAAAGCAATAGCAACAAACTAAACGATCATCGTGCTAAGCTAATAGATGGGTCAAGTCAATCACATCATTCTCTAACGATGTGATCCCGTTAATCAAATGACAACTCATGTCTATGGCTAGGAAACTTAACCATCTTTGATTAACGAGCTAGTCAAGTAGAGGCATACTAGTGACACTCTGTTTGTCTATGTATTCACACATGTAGTAAGTTTCCGGTTAATACAATTCTAGCATGAATAATAAACATTTACCATGATATAAGGAAATATAAATAACAACTTTATTATTGCCTCTAGGGCATATTTCCTTCATGCCGGAGGGGAATGGATTTCTCGCCGAAGGCGGAGGAGGGTTGGGGATATGTGGGACGGTAACCCTAAAAAATTTCGGGGCCCGAATATATAGCGGTAACGGGGGCGGTTTACGGGCCTTCTGTGAAAACTTTACGAACCGGGCCCTTTTTAGCGGATCTGATCGGGCCGTTTTTAGGGCCCTTCCCGTATAACACAGTTTACCGGAGTTTTGCGGGATCTGCTAGAGATGCTCTTACTCCATCCATCTTCTTCTTTTTCTTTTTTATTTAAATTAAAATCGACAAAACGAAATCCACCTTCTCCCTATGCTCCAAGCCAATCATCCACAATGATGATTTTTTTTTCATCGAACACGCATATCATGTGTATCATATATTAAAATAGGAAATAGGGTACAAGAGCTTTTTTCCTCGAATACGCATATCATGCGTATCATATATTTAAAGATGAGAAATGGGCACAAGAGCGCTTTACCGAGGGTGTTAAAAGCTCCCATCCACGGCCACGCAAGCTCACATGCTCCTACGTCTTGTTCGTTGCCCACTCATGCAACTGCCATAGAATTGCTCTAGGTCACTCTTGAGTAGATCCGCCATCTGCCATGCCTGGCCTTCACTCATAACCCTACCCATCACCCTCCCTAGAGATGAGACTCTTCATAAAAATTAATGTCATTACGGTGCTTCCATAACTCTGATAGTCCTAGTGTCAGGATTGCGCGTATATTCTTTTGTTGTAATCCCTCCGTTGTCTTGCTTAAGATTCATGCCGGTGCCGGCAGCTCGTCCTCCACAGTTGGCGTCCACTCCGGCCTGCCCAACACCATGCACACCTGCGCCCAAATAGTTCTCGAAAAGACACACCGTAGCATAATGTGATCCATTGTTTCTTCCTCTTGGCTGCATAGTGGTCAAGAATCTTGGTCCAGGAGTCCGTCCCTGGCCAGTCTATCTGATGCCCAGCACCGGTCTTGTGCGGTAACCACACGAAGAAATGACACTGCAGTGGTACCCGTGATTTCCACATAAACTCTGTCGTGGGTGCAATCTGGTGGCCCGCAAATTTTGCTGCGTACGCTAAACAAACAGTGAAGTTTCCTTGCGTTTCCTAGGACCATCTGACCACATCCGGCACCCCCTCTTGTAGTTGAACTACAACTATTCTTTGCCACAAAGACAAGTACCCCTAGTGGTAACTTTTCCATACAATGTGCTTAGAGCATCTTTTGTGGGACAGCCTAATTTGAGCCACAAGACAGTTGAGACTCATTCATTTGTCAACGCATTGGCAACCCCGATTTGTTCGTCTTGAAATCCGTATAGACTCATGCAATAACATACTCCCTCCATTTCAAAATTCATGATTTTGTTCAAATGAAGGGAGTAGATCATACATATTTCACACATTCGATCATGTCACATAATTCATACATATAACCATAGTAGTTCATACATTCGACTAGGAAAGTAAAAGGACATACTAGACTACATAGTTTTTTTTAGAATCTAGACTACATATAGTTCACAGTAGGACTAGCATATAGGATAGGACAACATAAACAGGGACATCACCGATTTTTGCCCTTGCTCTTAGACTCTGTTGGAAAAGGCGACGCCTATGAGGCGCTTAGGCACGCTTGCCTCGCCTAGGGCATAAGCAGTAGTCTTTTTTTTTAGAAAAGGAGGATGACCCCCGGCCTCTGCATCTGGGAGATGCATACGGTCACTTTATTAATTATTCTCGAGGACCTTACAAAGTATTACAAACAATATTCCTGAATCCACCATCTCGGCAACATATGCCGCTACTCTTATCCATATGATGAAGGGATGCTAGTTGGGCCACTACCCAAACCACTCACCTAAACCTAACATCAAAAGCCGGAAGCCCCAGCCGAGCCACATACCGGGTCTGGGGCACAATCCGGTCAGACACACTCTTGTGTCGTCGCAGCCATCTTCCACAGGTCCGTCTTCAGAATATATTGAGTCTTCTACCTTGTGTAGGCCACTCCGCCATCGACGTCACCATGACGCCAGACAGCTACATCCTCATGCGCGAGCCCATCTCCGCGCATCGGGCGGCGCGCCTCCACAGCGCCATGCCGCCGATCTTCGCCGCCATTAACAATGCCACGCCTCCGACAATGCTCACGCCATTGCCGGACGGGCACGACCGAGCAGCACAACCTCCCCCACCTATCACTGGTCCCTCTGGCCGGTAAGGAGCTCCTGGAACGATGCCCCAAGAGGTGCGACGCACGCCGCCATCATCGTCCGATCCTAGGGGATCAAGGGTTTCCCCCGAGCATCCTTGCGTAGTGGAGTGAGCAGGAACGCCTCAGCGACGCCTTCAAGAAGGAAGCGGCGCCCGCAGGCGTCGCCGTCGCCTGCCCCAGCTCAAGAGCCGGCAGCAAAGTCTTCACCCGGCGCTGCACCTCCGACCACCAACCCGAGCCAGACCACCACCGCAGACATACGGCCAGCGGCCGCCGGCCCCACGCGCCCAACGTCCGCCGCAACCACCTTCAGAACTGGACGCCGGGGCCCAGGTCTTCATCGCTGCCGCCGGTCCTCGCCGGATAGAGCCGCCGGCCCCATGCGCCCGACGGTCGTCACGGACTCCTCGCAGAACAGGACGCCGGGGCCCGATCTGCTTCGCACCACCCCTGGAGCCCAACTAGTCGACTGCCGCCGGTGCACTACAGCCCACGCGCCGCCGAGAAGCTGGCTCCCGCCTGACCCATCTCCTCTGCCGCAGCACCAAGCAAGAGCCCGTCCGACGGCGGCCCTCTTCAGATCCAGCAGGGGCCTGCCCTGGTGCGGTGCGCTGGTGACCCGCGCGGCCACCGCATGGCCCAGGCCGCAGCCATCCCTGCCTCACTGCCCGCGCCGCACAGCAGAGGAGCTCCGCCATCGCTCCCAACTCGCCAGATCCGCACCCTCCTCCGAGCCGCCAGATCCGCAGCCTCGCCGGCACAGCCAAGCTGCGCCGCCCTACGCGCGCCTTCCCGCGCTCGAACGCGGCCGCCCCGGCCCGTGCGCGCACCGGCGCGGGAGCAACGCCCTGGATCCCGCCGAGATGGGCAGCCCGCGCTGTTGGAGCTCAGACGGGAGGAGGGAGTGCCCCGCCGCCGCCGAGCCACGCGGGCTTTGCCCGGCGTCGTCTGCCGGCGGCGGCGAGGGGACGTCTGCCGGCGGCGGCGAGGGGAAGCTGACTGGTGGATCTGCGCTGGCGGCGGCTAGGTTTTCGCCCCCCTGGCCGCCCGCGGGAGCGACCCGAGGAGCGACCCGTGACCTTCTGATCAAGTCCCCTCTCAAAAGCTAGCTCACACGATCCATGCAGTAGTCTTGGCAGTGCAAGCAAGGAAATGTCCATACCGCTGAGAAATCATACCATATTTCATGGACCAAATGTGCCACTTTTCAATGTCACTAGTTGATAATTTACTCATTTACATGTTACAAAATTCATACATGTGTACATTTTATACCCTAAATACATCCCTGGTAGTCAAAACTGTATGACCGCGTAGGCTACGCCTAGAGTGCTTAGGTGTCGCCTAGGCGCTAGGCATAACAATGAACACTCATTGTCTTTCGCATATTTTGCATGCTGATTTTGGGAGAAAGGCTAACTAAATGTAAGAAGAAAAGACCATGCAAGAAAAAAAATATAAGAAGAAAAGAAATTACTCCCTTCGTTTCTACATATAAGCTCTTTTAAATATTTTAAAGAAAAGTATACTTTTCGTTCCTCAACTTCCCGCGAAGTCTAGATTTAGTCCCTCAACTTCAAAACCGAACAATTTGCACTCCCAACTCTTGAAACCGGACAATTTCAGTCCCTTGCCTGTGCAAACCCGGTATTGCTGCTGACTCAACATGGTTTTGACCAGTCTTCGTCCATGTGACAGTATTTCTCTCTTCTATCTTCTTCCTTTTCATACTGGCTTATCCATCGTGCACGGCGTTGGTGTACGTGGATTGGTGAGCCAGCAGGCCAACGCAGGACGTGCAAGCAGCCATCCACATCTGTGCGTTGGTGTATACCTGTGCACATAGCATGGTGCCACAGTGCCATGCATGAAGCTGTGTGGTGCAACGGAGCTGGATGGAGGCGTGGTTGATGAAGGAGTCCTGATCAAATCAGGCGATAACGGCTGGTGGACGACGGGCGTTTCCTCGGACGCTTCGTGCCGAGCCAAACAGCCATATTGCCCGGTTGCTGCGGCGAGCGCTCCGTTGGTGAGGACCGCAGGAGCTGAGACGATGCCTAGCTGCGCCGCTCCCTGGCGAGTTACGACCAACATGGGGGAGAGCATGACGGACATGTTGATGCTGAGCTGCACTGTCCCGAGCCATGGCTTTCTTTTGGCCTAAGCGAAGCAGCAAGCTGGCGCACAGGGCGTCGGCCAGCAGCCGTCCACGGCATGGCGCACGTGCACGAGCAACGTGAGCACCGGCGGGAGTAGCCACCGCTGTTTGGTCGTGGATGGCACATGCAATGCGTGCTATGTGTTTGATGAAATGTCTCAGTAAGCCAATGTGAGGAGGAAGAAGGAAGGAGAGACATAGACTGCCACGTGGATGAACAACGGTGAAAACCACACTGAGTCAGCGACGATACTGGGTCAGCCGAGACTAGGGACTAAACTTGACCGGTTTTAAAAGTTGAGGATGCAAGTTGTCCAGTTTTGAAATTGAGAAACGAAATCTAGACTTCCCAAAAGTTAAGGGACAAAATGTATACTTTTCTCAATATTTTAATATGGCTACATGTGAAGCAAAATAGATGAATCTACACTATAAAAATGAGTGAATCTATGCTCTAAAATATTCGTCTATAATCTAAAAACTGTCTTATATTTAGAAACAGAGTGAGTATGAGGTGAGCCGAGGTGCACCTTTCAATAAAGCGGTTTTTGGAGCTCGACAGCCGTACTGGAAGCATGTGAGGTACGCGCACGACGCTCACCTTGCTTCCCAGAAAGATGAAAATCGGAAATCGGGCAGCGGCTTCGGTCCCCTTTTTTCTGAGAACTCCCTCGCACCCGCAACTCGTCTGTGTTACGTACACGGAGGTAGCTTGAGGTCAGGAACAGAACATCGGAGGGCTCCTCCACGGTCACATGCTACTGTCAGAACAAACCCGGTAGCATAAATAATTCCGAAAATACTACTGGGGTTCACCAACTGATCGTAGCTGAAGTTTTCTCAAAGAATGGTAAATTAAGCTTACGTCGTAAGCATTTGCAAACATGTTCTGAACCGGCGTAGTAGTTGCAACTCATCCGATTACCGGTTGGCTGAATTGGCCAACGACGTGCCAGTTGAGGACGTTTTCTTGCAAAACATTCGGGTATTGGAATTACTTAAGAAACATAATTTTAATCGTTCAATGACAGTCATAGCTGGGCCAAGCTATGACTGCAGGCAGGCTGGCACATTTGACCGGCCCGTCGGCTAGCTAGCAGCAGCTTTGTGGTGACGCAGGCCACCTTGTGTGTGGTTGTCGCTTCCTCTGACTAGGTTGAGCATCAAGCGATTCTAAAAAAAAAGGAAAAAGAGTTGATCATCAAGCTGGGGATCGATGGCAATATCTTACCGCCGGTCCCCCGCAAAAAAAAAAGATCTTACCGCCGGTGCCGGATGACCATTATTTTTACAAAGTGCTGTCCGTGGCCGTGGCAATTGGTGACCACCGGGTGCCTATCCTCTGGCTTGGCGATTGCGAGATGCGTGGACCAATCACCGGCCCCGATGGCGATACCCATCGGCTATGCCAGCCAGCATGCGTGCGTGGTCAGGTCAGGTTAATTTTGCGACTAGTATTCGGGCATCATTAACGTTGGGACAGAGAGGTCGGACCGATCGAGACTCCTCCCGCGGATCGACGCCGGAAATGGCCGAGAGCGACGGCCGATCGGCCGGTGCAAGATTATTTATATTCCCCCTTTGATTTTCTTATTAATACATATTGTCTGATTACGTACGGAACTGCTAACACGTGTTTACTGGAGACCGCGTCAATTTTCATTCTGCTGATCTGAATTTTTTTTTGATCTAATTCTGCTGATCTGAATTAGTGATGATGAGTCTAAAATTTAGGCCTAAAAATAAAAGAAAAATTAAAAAAATAGTGATGATGAGCCTAAACTAGAAGTGTACAGATAACAAGAAATTTCATTCCAGTGAGATTTCCTTTTTGACCTGTAAAGCGTGGAAAAAACCGGCAGAAAAGTGGTGTTTGGAAGACGTATCCTACTGGCTCGAGTTGGGTGCACCAAACATCAGTAGCTGCCGGGGAAGGGAGAAGGGTCGCAGTCACGCCTGTTGTGGTCATCGCCTAGCCAGTCATCAGCCGGAGATCAGATTGGGTTACTCCCAACTCCCAAGTCTCATCTCATCAACGCGTGTTGTTTTCACCAACACGTGTAACGTGTGGACACGGCGAAACTATAGATGATACAAAAGGATAACGAAGCAATGGTTAGTTTTCCCCTCTTATTTTTTCTTCAAAACTTCAGGTAAATTTCAGTCCGGTCAGTAATACGAGTAGATTTTTAAAGGCAACAAGAACTGTCATGAACGTTTCGACATTCTCGACTGCAATAGCGATTGAAAAGGTCCCAATAAGATGGTGCGACAGAGCAGAGAAGGAGACATTCATCTGCTGATCTGAATTCTGATGGGAACGGCGCAACAACCGACCGAACCCACCTTGCAGCGGGGGTACCATGCATCCATTATGTGTGTACTTTCATGTGATTTGCCTTTTCTGTTCAACAGCGACATGGTTGAGAATACTACTAATAATGACTAAATGAGCATTGCAAGCAGAATAATTAGCAGATGCAGAATCTTGAAGCAATTCATAATCAACTTTTGCTTTGCTTGAGCAGCAACATTGATCAGTTCCAACTTCCAAGCCAGTAAACCATAAAAACAGTTAAACAACCACAACTGCCATGGATATCAATCATTCCAGCAAGTTCATCCCAGAAGAGAAAAATATCAAGTCAAGAAAGAATGTGACATAGCAAGTATTAATACAATGTATCAGGGGGGGGGGGGGGGGGGGGGGTAAGAAGAACTAAACATGGCAAAAGAATCTGTCTATGTTCCATTTAATGGAGTACAACAACTGAAATTAGCCAACAAGATGATACATACAACAAAAGAATTAATCATTCCACATTTGCTCGGGCTTAGTTCCCAGCAACACTTTCCGCTCCAGCTGGTCCTTTGCTCATCCAGTACTTGTATGCGTAGAGTGAGGACACCACTAGGGCACCGACGACGATGAAGGCAAACATTGTTGGGGCGATTTTAGTAGGGCTCCTCTTCTGCTTGCTCTGTGCCAGCAGTGCTCTCGGCTTGATCTTCGCCATGGCTCACTTCTGACAGTGCCAAGAGAAGGACTGGAGTCAGCATAAGGAAGTTGTGTAAAGAACAGCTATGTTTTTTTTCTGAACCATAATAAACCACAAGAAGACCATTAACTGATTAACTGCATTATAAGCTTATGAACGGCCAGATTTATAAGACCAATCAGTAACAAAATGCACTCATCGGCAGTGGCGGAGCTTGAAGCAAAAGGTTGGGCTGGCCGGGCTGGCTAATCTATAGAGATTACTCTTTGATTGCCGTTCCATAGCACAAACTAAGTGTGCAATGAAGAAACTCCTGCCGCGCTGGGCGGGCCGGAGCACCTCACGTAGCTCCGCCCCTGCTCATCGGGTTGTAGAAATGAGCATCTAATTATGGCGATATCCCATCTTCCATGTGTGAAAAGCAATGTACTGCCAATCTTCAACGATAACTGAAGAAGCAGAATACACAATTCATGCTAGTAGATAGATACACTGTAAATGGTTCTAAATAGAAGACTCTTGAAACGACTGATAACTTGTGAATCCAATCCAATGGTTGTAACATAGGGACCACATAAAAGAGGCATGCACAGTGACATAACATAGATGAATCCCTAAATGAAACGATGAACTAACTACTGCAGGAAATGATGTTTTCAGATCGATCGATTGCAGGTGCCATCTGCTGCTTGAAATTAAATTATAATAATGAGATCAAGGGTCATGGAAGTTGCTTCATTACGACATGCCCAAATGGAAGCTAGTACTCCGTACTATACTGGCGCATATTGACGAGTTCATCTGTTTATTTCGAGCTTCGTTGTCTGAAGAACTAGGCCATCTACAGCAACAGTACAACACTGAGCGATCCACACAAGCGAAGCCACTGCGCCCTGAACGGAAAAGCGGGATCTACCAAGGACAGATGAAGGGAGGCGTGATCTCGAAACAATCCGTTCGAGATCCACGGTTCCTCCGGCGACACCCACAACCGAAATTAATCACCTGGCAGCTACTGACAGAACGAAATTAATCAGCGGCGAGAAGGGAATTGTGGGATACAGTACCTCGATCTGCAGCTTCGCAATTCTAGCCGAGGGATCCCGCGCCCTGGCTGGCGGAGACGGAGGTGGCGTGGAGCGATCCCGAGAGAGAGAGGAAGGGGTCCAAGCGAAGATGACGAGGATGCAAGGCTGTGCGCCTGTGGTGGCGTCGTCTTTTGAAGGGGAAAAGGAAGCATCTTGGAAGGGGAGGCGCGGGAGCCAAGGGCATTTCGGGCACATTGGTCCAGGAAACCGCCCAAGGAGAACGAACATGCGCTGTGCCAGCCCACGCTGCGAAAGAGGGTCGATCAGCGAGTCGGCGACAAAAACGGGAGGTCCTAATCGGCGCTTGTGGCGCCAGCAATCTCGAACGCCCCTCGGTCGCTTGGTTCAACTGGTCCGGCTGGTTGACCGTTGACTTTTCTACAAACGTTTGAAATTTTGAAAAAAAATGAAAAAAAATCACAAATTTGAAAAAAATCACTGATATATAAAACATGTTCTTCAATTTTGAAAAAAATTCAGAGAATTTGAAAAAAACCCACAAATTTTTAAAAAGTTCATCAATTTTTGAAAAAAAGTTCACCAAAAATGAAAAAAATTCATTGAAATTGAAAAAAGCTCATGATTTAAAAAATTGATTTAATTTTTTTTCACGGATTTAAAAAACAGGAAAAACAAAAAAAATAAAAGAAACAAGAAAACATAGGGGGCATTTCCTATACTTAGAAATATAATAAAGGAAGTGGCTATACACAAGCGAGATGTCGAAATATCCTATTTGACACTTACTACGACAAATTGTCACTGAAATGCACGGGGACAGGTGCGAGGGAATGACATAGGTCGGCCCACTTCTAGCAGGATTACCTTGCTACAAAATCCTGGTTTTCGGAACCTTCCCAGACCGGTTTAATGTTCTTCGTTCTTCCTTTTTCAATTTTAATTTTCCTTTTCCCTTTTTTCTGTTCTATTCTTTTCCTCTTTTTCCTTTCTATTCTTTTCCTTTTCTTCTTCAAATTTATTTTTATTTTAGAAAAAATTTGAATTCGGAATTTTGAAAATGTTCTTTAAAAAAATGTTCATAAATTTAGAAAAAATGTTCTACGTTTAGAAAATGTTCAAGGTTTTTAAAAAATGTTCATGCTTTCAGAAAATGTTCCTATTTTCTGACATTTGTTCATAAATTCGGAATATGTTTGGGAGTTTTCCAAAAATGTTCATGGTTTCAATTTGTTTTGAATTCCAAAAAATGTTTATGTTTTTCATAATTTGTTCACTGATTCAAAAACATTCAGGAATTTGAAAAAATGTTCAGGGATTTCCAAATTTGTTCGGTATTTTAAAACTGTTCAAAATTTAAAAAAAATGATGATTTTTTCAAAATTTGTTCACATTTATTAAAAAAACTTTGCATGTTCAGAAACTTGTTCACAACTGGTAAAAATGTTTGGCATTTCAAAAATTGTTGACAATTTAAAAATGTTCTTTAAAAAAAGGAATTTTAAGAAAATCACATTGTTCAAAAAATGTTCGGACTTTCAAACATTACTTACTTAAAAAAACTATCTACGAGTTGCAAGAATTGTTTGAATAAAATCAAAAGGTGTTGAGTTATTCCACTGTGGTTAGTTCTTAGAAATTATCGCCACGAATCAGTCACTTACAATCATCAGCTCCCATGGCTATCGACAACACTTCATTACGGAGGGGTCCTCTACAGCGCACTGCTTTTTCGTGATTTTTTCCTGTTGGGCTACAGTACCAACGGGAGCTTCCCATTGCGCTCGCTCGCTGCATGCACCCGCAGGCGTTCGCAATGGGCCAGCCCAGCCGGTGCGTATCCTGTGCGAAGGAGCGTCCATTTGTCGCAAAGTGCAGCGTATAGGAGGTCCCGAATACAGAAAGAAAAACACTCTTGAAGATTCCTTGCGCGCTTCAGGCGCCTGAATCCACCCGCTAGCGCTCCCGTGGAGGGTAGACGGGCCGTGACCCAATATCTCTTTCTCGGTCTTCTCGCTCGGTCGCCCTCGTCGACTAATAAATGAACACCTATTTTTTAAGATTAAAAAACGAACAACTATTGGTTCATGAACAAAACTGACTTCCGGTTTTTATAGATTAAAAATGTTCATGGATTTAAACTAGTTCATTAATTTGAAAAAAATCATGGACTTGAAAAAATGTTCATGGATTTAAAGAAGTTCACAAATTTGAAGAAGATTATGATTTGAAATACGGCTCACATATTTGAAAAAAAATGTCCATGAACTTGATTTTCTTTCAGAATTTCTAAGAAAAATCACAAATTTAACAAATGTTCACAAAATTGTAAAAAAAGTCCAACTATCAATCAGTCCTTGTCGTGGAAAGGTAGTGTTTTGCTCTATCTCCGGATAGGGTTTTGCTCTATCTCAGATAGGGTTTTCCTCTCTTTCCAGCCAAAAGAAAAAGAGTCCAACTATTATCAATCAGTCGTTGTCGTGGCAGATCATAATTTAGCCGGTCGGATGAATAGGAGGAGTTCGATCGTAATTCATCCGGCAAGTAAAGAAACCAGCCGGTAAAAGCAACCTAGGAGCCTGACATCGATCATCTCTACGCATCGGGTTGATCGTACAAGCTAGGTAAGCTAAGCTAGCGCTCATGGACAACGCCGGGCTGCTCGCCGCCTGCCTCGCCACCGTCGTGGCCTACCTGCTCGCTGGGCATCGATTGGTGGGTGCCGCCGACGCCCGCTGGCGCCACCTTCTCATCGTCCCCAGTGGCCGGAGAGCCAAACACGTGGCGCTCGCCTGTTGGATCAAGCCCAGGATCAACACACGCACGCGAGGTGGACTATCACACGAGACGAACTGAAGGAGAAAGAAGAACTGCACGAACACAATGAACAGAGAGATTTTTGCGACGCGCTTAACCTGCGTCTTTTCTGTTTCCTTCCTCTTATTCTCAAGCATAACAAACTCGCAGCATGCACTGCCCACGATCCGTTTTACCTGCGCCATCCCACGGACAGAGTCATGGCCAGTACACCCACGATTACAGCAACAAAGAAAACTACGACAAGTTTGAAGAAAAACTAGCCTGCCACTAACTGTCTAAATTGAACCTGACCGTGTACACTGCACGTTTCAGGATTATTCAGAGAACTAACTTACTGAAAATAGAACAGGTGCAACTAGATTACCATAACATTTCACCTCCTTAAGATTGTTGCACCAGCTAAACATTTTGTAACCCAATCTTCTCCTTCATTTCCTGAAACCGCACCCTTGCTAATGGTTTGGTCAATATGTCAGCAAGTTGCGCCTCTGTTCTGACATGTTCCACTGAGATTTGCTCTTCTTCGACACAGCTTCTCACATAATGATATCTAATGTCTATATGCTTGCTTCTCTCATGGAACACTGGGTTTTTGCACAATGCAATTGCTGATTGGTTATCAACCTTCAGCAATACTCTGTCCGGCTCCCTGTTCAACAATTCTCCAAGGAGCCGAGCTAGCCACACTGCTTGGCATGCAGCTGATGCGGCTGCTACATATTCGGCTTCACAAGACGATAGAGCCACAACTCTCTGCTTTTGCGTTGCCCATGTAATTGGACTCCCACCCAGGAAGAAGATCATGCCTGTAGTGCTCTTGCGGTCATCCACATCCCCAGCTAAATCACTGTCACAATATCCGAGAAGTTGCGGATTCTCTCTAGCTCCTTTCTCATAAAAACATCCAAGGTTCAGAGTTCCTTTCACGGACCTCAGGATGTGCCTGATTGCTGCCATGTGATCAGTCGTGGGCCTCTCCATAAACCGACTGACATAACCAACAGCATAGCATATGTCTGGTCGAGTGTGGACCAAATAGCGAAGGCTCCCAACCACGCTACGATACTGAGTATGATCAACCTCTGGTGCTTTACTGGACTTAGTCAACTTTAACCTCGCCTCCATGGGAGTGTGAATTGGATTGCAGTCCTGCATCCCCATCTTGTTCAGAATTCTAGCTGCATATGCTGACTGACATAGGGCAATTCCCCGAGCTGATTGCTTCACTTCTATCCCAAGATAGTAACTAAGAAGCCCGAGATCGCTCATACTGAATCTTGTTTTCATTTGCCTTTTAAAAACTGCTATATCAGTGTCATTGCCTCCTGTAATTATCAAGTCGTCAACATACACCCCAACAATCAGAGTGTGCTTGCCATTTGTTCTCTTGTACACCCCTGAATCTGACGGACACTTCTCGAACCCCATATCTGTTAAAGTGCAGTCTAGTTTGGAATTCCATGCACGCGGTGCTTGACGCAAACCATACAATGCCTTCCGCAGTCTGCACACCTTGTTGTCCTGACCCACAACTTCGAAGCCTGGAGGTTGGCATACATACACCTCCTCAATCAGATCCCCATTAAGAAAGGCTGATTTAACGTCCATATGATGCATCTTCCAACCAAACTGAGCTGCCAGTGCAACTAGAAGTCTAACGGACTCAATGCGCGCAACAGGGGCAAAAACTTCTTCAAAGTCAATTCCCTGTCTTTGTACATAACCCTTTGCAACCAACCTCGCTTTGTGTTTGATTACTGCTCCAGTGGGGTCTTTCTTCAGCTTGTAAACCCACTTCAGCCCAATTGGTTTGTGCCCTTTCGGGAGATCGCACAACTCCCATGTGTTGTTCTCATGAATGGAGCTTAGTTCCTCTTTCATTGCCTTCTGCCAACAGGTCTCTTTCAGAGCTTCATCATGATTCCTAGGCTCCTCAAGGCCGAATAGGCATAGCTTGGCATCTGTTTCTTTGATCTCTGTTTCCTCATAGATCTCATCGAGGAGTCGCTTCCCTTGTGGCCCCTGCGAAGGCTCGGTGTACGGGGTGTTAGGAGAACCAGGAGCATAAGCAGGGGACACCGGAGAGGCTTCTAGGTCCAGCAGGATTGCAGCCCCGTCGTTGGCACGTCTTGTTCTATGACTCTGCCGAGGCGCTGCTATGGTAGGAGTTTTGCTTGGTGAATCTGCTGCCGCGGCAACGTCTTCTGCTACCTCTTCTATATCACAAACTGGCTGTTCTGGGTAGATGACAACAAATGAACTTCCATCGCTGCTTCCCACTGATCCCGAGAGGCTCCAATCCCAACACCTGTCTTCCTCAAACACTGCATCTCGTGATACAACAAGTTTCTTACTTTCCGGGTCATACATGCGATAAGCCTTGGAGCCAGTTTCATAACCAATGAAGACCATTTGTGAGCTTCTGTCAGAGAGTTTTGACACGCCGGGCCCAACCTTTTTCACATGAGCAACACGACCAAAAGTGCGAAGATGTTGGACTGACGGCTTTCTCTCATACCATGCCTCATACGGTGTTTTGCCCTTGACACTCTTTGTCAACGATCTGTTCAGCAAATACACGGCAGTGGTCACTGCTTCACCCCAAAACCGAGCTGGCACCCCCATACTTTTCAGCAGACTGCGCGCCATGCCCACGACGGTTTGGTTTCTCCTTTCGACCACACCATTCTGTTGTGGGCTATACGGTGACGTGCAAAAATGCTTGATTCCGTGCTGCTCACAGTTCTCTATAAATTCTCTTGAGGTAAACTCACCCCCTCGGTCTGTTCTAATTGCCTTCAACTGATGCCCACTTTCAACTTCAGCTGCCTTCTGAATTTTCTGCAGTACATTGAGAGCCTCATCTTCGCTCCGCAACAGAGTAATCCACATGAACCGAGAGTGGTCATCCACTACCAGAAGAAAGTATCTCTTTCCACCAGGTGTTTCAGGCGTTATAGGCCCGCACAAGTCTGCATGAATGAGCTGAAGTTACTCCGTTGCACGGTAAGTGGCCTGAACCGGGAACGGGAGGCATCTCTGCTTAGCAATCATACACCCATCGTAGACCTTATCTACCTGGTCTAGGTACGGCATACCATCTACCATACCCTCTGCTGCAAGTGCTCGGAGTGACCTAAAGTTCACATGTCCATACCTCATATGCCACAGCCATGATTGCTCCTTAGCATGCGCCAACAGACACACAGGTTCAGTTGGTTGGATGTTTAAGATATACATCCGGTTCTTAGTCCTCTTTACTCTAGCTAGGACATTTCTCTGGCGATCCCATACTGTCATCAGCCCATCTTCACTAGAATATTTGCACCCATTTTCATCTAGCTGCCCCAGACTGATGATATTACTCTTGAGCCGAGGAATGAAGTATACATCGGTCAGAACACGATGCTCGCCTGTGAGACATTGTATGAGAACTGATCCACGCCCACAAATGTCTACTGCAGAACCATCACCAAATTTCACCTTTCTCTTCACCGTTTCATCCAATTCAGAAAACTTATGTGCATCTCCAGTCATGTGGTTACTTGCCCCTGTATCTAGGTACCAAGCGACGTCGTGGCTACCCGTCAGTTTAGGCGCCACTTTCTCTTCATTCAACAGTACTTGTTCAGAGGTGATGGGGTCTGAAGGCATCAACTCACATGTCTCCAGCATAAGGAGTGCAGGATCTTCAACCTCTTCTGCCTGCGCAAAGTTCGCCTGCTCGCGCTTCGGCTCCGGGCAGTCAGACTGAAAGTGGCCCATTTCATTACAATTGAAACACCTAACCTTTGTGATGTCAAATTTGCGGTGCTTCTTCTGCTTCCCGGCATCCTTGCTCTCACCGCGCCCGGCTTGTCCACGGTCACCACGGCCTCCGCGGCCAGCGCCGCGACCTCGACCGCCTCCACGGCCACGACTGGCGTTACTGCTGCCGGCTCCGGGTGACCCCTTTTTGCCCTTCATCAGCTGTTCAAGCGCCTGCGTCATCAACATCAGTTGGTCCTCCTTCCCACCGGAGTAACGACGCCGCCCGCGTTGGCTCTCTTCGAACGCGGCGAGGCGACCGACTGCCTCCGACACGGTCATGGTAGTGAGGTCACCCCACTGCTCAATGGTGTTCACGATATCCCCAAACCGGCTCGGGACGGCGTTGAAGAGGACCTCAATGATCGACTCATCTGACACCGTCTCGCCCAGCGATCGGATTTCTCCAACGAGCGTCATCAATTTCTGCGCAAACACACTGACAGACTCACCGTCGTCCATCTCCATGCGGTCGAGCTGCCGCTTCAACTGCTTGACCCGCGCCTTCTTGACACGGTCCTCGCCGACGCGCATGCGCCGGATCGCCTCCCAGGCCTCGTGGGCGGTAGTGCATTCAGCCACCGCCATCATCACCGAGTCGGGAACAGACTGAGAGAGCGCGGCAAACGCTTCGTCGTCCCTGCTCTGGTTAAACTCGCCCGTGCCCTCGAACGCCGGCCACACACCGTACGGACGCAGCAGGATCTTCATCTTCACCGCCCACAGACCATAGTTCGAGTCCGTGAGCATTGGGTACTGGATCGGGACGCCGCCGGTCCTCGGCGGCGCACGCGGCACGATCGCCACCTCTGCGCCCGTGTCGTCATCCCCGGTCCTCTTCGCCGGCGGCGTGTACTTTCCGCCGCCGCTGCTCTTCGGTGAAGTATCGCCCATCACTGCTCGCCGCCGCCACAACTCCTCCTATCTCCGCCGCCAGCTCCGCCTCCGTGAACCAACGCTCTGAATACCAAATGTTGGATCAAGCCCAGGATCAACACACGCACGCGAGGTGGACTATCACACGAGACGAACTGAAGGAGAAAGAAGAACTGCACGAACACAATGAACGGAGAGATTTTTGCGACGCGCTTAACTTGCGTCTTTTCTGTTTCCTTCCTCTTATTCTCAAGCATAACAAACTCGCAGCATGCACTGCCCACGATCCGTTTTACCCGCGCCATCCCACGGACAGAGTCGTGGCCAGTACACCCACGATTACAGCAACAAAGAAAACTACGACAAGTCTGAAGAAAAAACTAGCCTGTCACTAACTGTCTAAACTGAACCTGACCGTGTCACTGCACGTTTCAGGATTATTCAGAGAACTAACTTACTGAAAATAGAACAGGTGCAACTAGATTACCATAACATCGCCGTCGCGTTGTGCCTTCACGCGGCGGTCCTCCTCTCGTCCTTCACCACCAGCAGGGACCTCGCGATGCACCTCCACCAGACGGAGGCGAAGCTAACGCGCATGGAGCAAATTATCCGTAAGTGTCGAGCCAGAAATTAATCATTATTCTTGTAGTACGTTAAATCCACAACTGTATATCCGAATTATTGCATATTACGCCAACATATAGACAATTAACGCGGCAAGGTGCAATAGCTGTTTTTTGAAGATCGCCGTCTTTGATAGTACTAAATTTGTGATCGGTTGCCTGTATTTAGAGAACCAAGAAAAACACCACATCGAGATGATGAACAGCATAGCAAGTATGTTGTCCAATAATTCCGATGACATAAAGTTGCTGACCTACAAACTCACCAAAGCCGACGGCATGCCAAACTCTGAATTCACTATCCCAGTGGAAGATGATCTCGAGCCTTCGCAAGGTGAAACCATGGTAAGGATACCACGCTGTCCCCTCTAATTTTTACAGACAATGCATGGAAGGCATCAGAAAGTCGGTGTACGCGATGAGCCGGTGACTTTAGCACAGCACGCATACTACTTCTGCCGTTACTTGGTTGTATACTTACTTTGACTTTGCTTCGCTCGTGAATCGTGATCACCTCATGGCAGGATCAGGAGTTTCCCAGCATTTGTGATTACCCGGAGCCAGAGGATGCACCGATACCTGATCAGCAAGACGAAGCAGCGGAACCACACAAGCCATGGAGATTCTTCCCGGTGCCCGAAGGCCACGTCTTTGTGCCAGAATGCGTCGGCGACGAGCTCATAGTGCACATCCGGCCGTCCTCGCAAAGTGACTCCGAGCATGGCGCCACCGTTGACGCCGACCAACAGCTCCCCTTCACCTGCGGACATCCGGAGGCGGGAACGCCGTCCTTTTACGACGGCGGTCCTTACTGCGCGCTGTTCTGGTCGCTGCCCGAGCCTGACGAGCAAGGCCCAAAAAACGTCTTGCCATTACCATGGGCTCGGCCGGAGATGTGGGGCAGGCTGACGGCAGCGGTGCTGGAGGGGACTTGGGCCGTAAACCGCCCGATGATACACGAACATGCGTCACCTGAGTCCGTGACGCTCTCCACCGACGTGGTGATGTTCTACCGGCCGGACCCGGAGGCTGGGGGAACGAATGTGCTCATTGCCGCAACCGAGGATGTGGAGCATGTATATAGCGTGGAGGAACAGCGCGGCCCGGCGGTGACTGCTCTCACGCCGCACTCTATTCTTCCCATGTATTCTGGACTTGAGACTTCCCTAGAAGATGCATTTTATCTGAACCATTTATATGACCAATAGGAGCTATATACTTGGTGCCGTTAGATGTTACCTGACGATCACTGGGATATGAGCCACATACTGTACTAGGGAAGCTTCATAGTGTTAGCACAAATTACTGAGATTTATGACCGCTAATGCGTGCACCGGGCTGCCTTTTTTTCTGTGACCGCTAATGGATTTTATCTAATATGTACATATGAACACAATTTGTTCTGATGCGAAAATTAGTGCGAGGAGATAATTATATCTTCAATTGAAGAGGCCATCTCGGTAGAGGATGTATGCCAGCGTCGCAAGACAAGGAGTAACGGCAAGGCCTTCATGTCAATGAGCCGCCCTCTTCCGATTGGAATAGGAGTGATTTTAGGAGGAAATGATGACTAATGCGATTGACTCATGCGTAAGTGCATCTACCCCTTTATATAGGCTTTGACTCTGAGACCTTAACTATATTAGCGTAATTAGGCCTCCCAATCACAAGCTGATTTGTTAATTGCCAATTGGTAGTAATCTTGAAATTAATAATGGCCACTTTGACTTATGGTATTCCCTCCGTGAGACTGGTCGTGAAACGTCGATGTGTTTTGCAACTCAGGACTCAGATTGCTTCCTAAAAAACTGCAGCTATATATTTTCAAATCCTGCTGATTTTTTTGCCACTTCCCACCAATAATTCCCCCTGCATTAATCTCACATATCCCCATCCTCGTCCCCATCTCAGCTGCTCCCAATTCATCCGCATCCCCGAGCTCGATACTCACCTGGTCGCCCAGATCTCTCTGTCGTGAACTAGCCATCCCCACAACGGTCATGAGATCCCGCAGGTGGCTGTGCCTGGCATCATCTATGACGCGCACAAGCGAGCTCCCAACCCCCTCGCCATTCTGGTCGTCTCCATTAGGTTCGAGCCAATCCTTCAGTCCACCATAGCGGAACATTGTTTCGGTTGAAGGACGAAACCGACACACGAGGAACATTGCAGGATGCGTCCGCCTCCCTCGCGTGCTGAAAGTGCTAGTTATTGACTAGGGGGGGTGAATAGGCGATTTTTATGAAAGTCTTCAAAATGTTAGAAATATGCCCTAGAGGCAATAATAAATTGGTTATTATTATATTTTCTTGTTCATGATAATCGTTTATTATCCATGCTAAAATTGTATTGATAGGAAACTCAGATACATGTGTGGATACATAGACAACACCATGTCCCTAGTAAGCCTCTAGTTGACTAGCTCGTTGATCAATAGATGGTTACGGTTTCCTAACCATGGACATCGGATGTCGTTGGTAACGGGATCACATCATTAGGAGAATGATGTGATGGACAAGACCCAATCCTAAGCCTAGCACAAGATCGTATAGTTCGTTTGCTAAGAGCTTTTCTAATGTCAAGTATCATTTCCTTAGACCATGAGATTGTGCAACTCTCGGATACTGTAGGAATGCTTTGGGTGTACCAAACGTCACAACGTAACTGGGTGGCTATAAAGGTGCACTACAGGTATCTCCGAAAGTGTCTGTTGGGTTGGCACGAATCGAGACTGGGATTTGTCACTCCGTGTAAACGGAGAGGTATCTCTGGGCCCACTCGGTAGGACATCATCATAATGTGCACAATGTGACCAAGGAGTTGATCACGGGATGATGTGTTACGGAACGAGTAAAGAGACTTGCCGGTAACGAGATTGAACAAGGTATCGGGATACTGACGATCGAATCTCGGGCAAGTAACATACCGATTGACAAAGGAAATTGTATACGGGATTGATTGAATCCCCGACATCGTGGTTCATCCGATGAGATCATCGTGGAACATGTGGGAGGCAACATGGGTATCCAGATCCCGCTGTTGGTTATTGACCGGAGAACGTCTCGGTCATGTCTGCATGGTTCCCGAACCCGTAGGGTCTACACACTTAAGGTTCGATGATGCTAGGGTTATAGGGAATAGATATACGTGGTTACCGAATGTTGTTCGGAGTCCCAGATGAGATCCTGGATGTCACGAGGAGTTCCGGAATGGTCCGGAGGTAAAGATTTATATATGGGAAGTCCTGTTTTGGTCACCGGAAAAGTTTCGGGTGCTATCGGTAACGTACCGGGACCACCGGGAGGGTCCCGGGGGTCCACCAGGTGGGGCCACCGGCCCCAGAGGGCTGCGTGGGCCAAGTGTGGGAAGGGACCAGCCCCTAGGTGGGCTGGTGCGCCTCCCACAAGGGGCCCAAGGCGCAGGGAAAGGGGGAAGGGGGGAAACCCTAGGCTCAGATGGGCCTAAGGCCCACCTAGTGGTGCGCCCCCTCTCTCCCCCCTTGGCCGCCCCTCCAAGTCCCATCTAGGGCTGGCCGCACCCCTTGGGGGAACCCTAGATGGGGGCGCATCCCCTCCCCCTCCCCTATATATAGTGGGGTTTTTGGGGCTGCCAGAGACAAGAGAACATCTCTCTCTTGGCGCAGCCCTACCCCTCTCCCTCCTCGTCTCTCGCAGTGCTTGGCGAAGCCCTGCTGGAGTGCCACACTCCTCCATCACCACCATGCCGTTGTGCTGCTGCTGGACGGAGTCTTCCCCAACCTCTCCCTCTCTCCTTGCTGGATCAAGGCGTGGGAGACGTCACCGGGCTGCACGTGTGTTGAACGCGGAGGCGCCGTGGTTCGGCGCTTAGATCGGAATCAACCGCGATCTGAATCGCTACGAGTACGACTCCTTCATCCGTGTTCTTGCAACGCTTCCGCTTAGCGATCTACAATGGTATGTAGATGCACTCCCCTTCCCCTCGTTGCTAGATTACTCCATAGATTGATCTTGGTGATGCGTAGAAAATTTTGAATTTCTGCTACGTTCCCCAACAGTGGCATCATGAGCTAGGTCTATGCGTAGTTTCTATGCACGAGTAGAACACAAAGTAGTTGTGGGCGTTGATTTTGTCAATTTACTTGCCGTTACTAGTCTTATCTTGATTCGGTGGCATCGTGGGATGAAGCGGCCCGGACCGACCTTACACGTACTCTTATGTGAGACAGGTTCCACCGACTGACATGCACTTGATGCATAAGGTGGCTAGCGGGTGTCTGTCTCTCCCACTTTAGTCAGATCGGACTCGATGAAAAGGGTCCTTATGAAGGGTAAATAGAAATTGGCATATCATGTTGTGGCTTTTGCGTAGGTAAGAAACGTTCTTGCTAGAAACCCATAGCAGCCACGTAAAACATGCAACAACAATTAGAGGACGTCTAACTTGTTTTTGCAGGGTATGCTATGTGATGTGATATGGCCAAAAGGATGTGATGAATGATATATACGATGTATGAGATTGATCATGTTCTTGTAATAGGAATCACGACTTGTATGTCGATGAGTATGACAACCGACAGGAGCCATAGGAGTTGTCTTAATTTATTGTATGACCTGCGTGTCAATGAAAACGTCATGTAATTACTTTACTTTATTGCTAACCGTTAGCCATAGTAGTAGAAGTAATAGTTGGCGAGACAACTTCATGAAGACACGATGATGGAGATCATGGTGTCATGCCGGTGACGAAGGTGATCATGCCGCGCCTCGAAGATGGAGATCAAAGGCGCAAGATGATATTGGCCATATCACATCACTTTATGATTTGCATGTGATGTTTATCATGTTTACATCTTATTTGCTTAGAACGACGGTAGCATAAATAAGATGATCCCTCACTAAAATTTCAAGAGACGTGTTCCCCCTAACTGTGCACCGTTGCGAAGGTTCGTTGTTTCGAAGCACCACGTGATGATCGGGTGTGATAGATTCTAACGTTCGAATACAACGGGTGTTGACGAGCCTAGCATGTACAGACATGGCCTCGGAACACAAGCAAAACACTTAGGTTGACTTGACGAGCCTAGCATGTACAGACATGGCCTCGGAACACAAGAGATCAAAAGGTCGAACATGAGTCGTATAGTAGATGCGATCAACATGGAGATGTTCACCGATGATGACTAGTCCGTCTCACGTGATGATCGGACACGACCTAGTTTGACTCGGGTCATGTATCACTTAGATGACTAGAGGGATGTCTATCTGAGTGGGAGTTCATTAAATAATCAGATGAACTTAATTATCATGAACATAGTCAAAAGGTCTTTGCAAATTATGTCATAGCTTACGCTTTAGCTCTACTGTTTAAAGATATGTTCCTAGAGAAAATTTAGTTGAAAGTTGATAGTAGCAATTATGCGGACTGGGTCCGTAAACTGAGGATTGTCCTCATTGCTGCACAGAAGGCTTATGTCCTTAATGCACCGCTCGGTGTGCTGAACCTCAGCGTCGTCTGTATATGTTACGAAACATCTAACATACACGTTTTGATGACTACGTGATAGTTCAGTGCGTAATGCTAACGGTTTAGAATTGTGGCACCAAAGACGTTTTGAAACGTTGCAGAACATATGAGATGTTCCGAAGACTGAAATTGGGATTTCAGACTAGTGCCCACGTCAAGAGGTATGAGACATCTGACAAGTTTCTTAAGCCTGCAGACTAAGGGAGAAAAGCTCAATCGTTGAGCATGTGCTCAGATTGTCTGAGTACTACAATCACTTGAATTGAGTGGGAGTTAATCTTCCAGATGAGATAGTGATGGTTCTCCATAGTCACTGCCACCAAGCTATTAGAGCTTCGTGATGAACTATAACATATCAGGGATAGACATGATGATCCTTGAGCAACTCGCGATGTTTGACACCGCGAAAGTAGAAATCAAGAAGGAGCATCAATTGTTGATGGTTAGTAAAACCACTAGTTTCTAGAAGGGCAAGGGCAAAAGGGATACTTCATGAAACAACAAATCATTTGCTGCTCTAGTGAAGAATCCCAAGGTTGAACCCAAACCCGAGACTAAGTGCTTCTGTAATGAGGGGAACGGTCACTGAAGCAGAACTACCCTAGATACTTGGTAGATGAGAAGGCAGGCAAGGTCGACAGAAGTATATTGGATATACATTATATGAATGTGTACTTTACTAGTACTCCTAGCAGCACCAGGGTATTAGATACCGGTTCGGTTGCTAAGTGTTAGTAACTCGAAATAAAAAGCTGCGGAATAAACGGAGACTAGCTAAAGGTGAGATGACGATATGTGTTGGAAGTGTTTCCAAGGTTGATGTGATCAAGCATCGCATGCTCCCTCTACCATCGAGATTGGTGTTAAACCTAAATAATTGTTATTTGGTGTTTGCGTTGAGCATAAACGTGATTGGATTATGTTTATCGCAATACGGTTATTCATTTAAGGAGAATAATGGTTACTCTATTTATTTGAACAATACCTACAATGGTCTTGCACCTAAAATGACTCTCGATTGCAGTGATACACATGTTCGTGCCAAAAGATATAAAATAGTAATGATAGTACCACATACTTGTGGCACTGCCATTTGAGTCATATTGGTATAGAACGCATGAAGAAGCTCCATGTAGATGGATCTTTGGACTCACTCGTTTTTGAAAAGATTGAGACATGCGAACCATGTCTGTTGGTATATATGCATGAAGAAACTCCATGCAGATGGATCGTTTGGACTCACTTGTTTTTGAATCACTTGAGAGATGCAAATCATACCACATGGGCAAGATGACTGAAAGGTCTCGTTTTCAGTAAGATGGAACAAGAGAGCAACTTGTTGGAAGTAATACATTTGATGTGTGCAGTCCAATGAGTGCTGAGGCACGCAGTGGATATCGATATGTTCTTACTTCACAGATGATTTGAGTAGATGCTGAGTGTATTTACTTGATGAAACACAAGTCTGAATTATTGAAAGGTTCAAGTAATTTCAGAGTGAAGTTGAAGATCGTCGTGACAAGAGGATAAAATGTCTATGATATGATCATAGAGATATCTGAGTTACGAGTTTGGCACACAATTAAGACATTGTGGAAAGTGTTTCACAATTAATACCGCCTGGAACAACACAGTGTGATCGTGTGTCCGAACATCATAACTGCACCCTATTGGATATGGTGCATACCATGATGTCTCTTATCGAATTACCACTATCATTTATGGGTTTAGGCATTAGAGACAACCGCATTCACTTTAAAAGGGGCACCACGCAATTCCGTTGAGACGACACCGTTTAGAGAAACCTAAGTTGTCGTTTCTTAAAAGTTTGGGGCTGCGATGCTTATGTGAAAAAGTTTCAGGCTGATAAGCTCGAACCCGAAGTGGATAAATGCATCTTCATAGAATACCCAAAACAGTTGGGTATACCTCCTATTTCAGATCTGGAAGCAAAAAATTGCTTCTAGAAACGGGTCCTTTCTCGAGGAAAAGTTTCTCTCGAAAGAATTGAGTGGGAGGATGGTGGAGACATGATGAGGTTACTGAACCATGACTTCAACTAGTGTGTAGCAGGGCACAGGAAGTTGTTCCTGTGGCACCTACACCAATTGAAGTGGAAGCTTATGATAGTGATCATGAAACTTCGGATCAAGTCTCTGTTGGAAATATGCCCTAGAGGCAATAATAAAGGGTTATTATTATATTTCTTTGTTCATGATAATTGTCTATTGTTCATGCTATAATTGTGTTATCTGGAAATCGTAATACATGTGTGAATATATAGACCACAACGTGTCCCTAGTAAGCCTCTAGTTGACTAGCTCGTTGATCAACAGATAGTCATGGTTTCCTGACTATGGACATTGGATGTCATTGATAACGGGGTCACATCATTAGGAGAATGATGTGATGGACAAGACCCAATCCTAAGCATAGCTCAAAGATCGTGTAGTTCGTTTGCTAGAGCTTTTCCAATGTCAAGTATCTTTTCCTTAGACCATGAGATCGTGTAACTCCCGGATGCCGTAGGAGTGCTTTGGGTGTGCCAAATGTCACAACGTAACTGGGTGACTATAAAGGTACACTACGGGTATCTCCGAAAGTGTCTGTTGAGTTGACACGGATCGAGACTGGGATTTGTCACTCCGTATGACGGAGAGGTATCTCTGGGCCCACTCGGTAATGCATCATCATAATGAGCTCAATGTGACTAAGGAGTTAGCCACGGGATCATGCATTACGGTACGAGTAAAGAGACTTGCCGGTAACGAGATTGAACAAGGTATTGGGATACCGACGATCGAATCTCGGGCAAGTAACATACCGATTGACAAAGGGAATTGTATACGGGATTGATTGAATCCTCGACATCGTGGTTCATCCGATGAGATCATCGTGGAACATGTGGGAGCCAACATGGGTATCCAGATCCCGCTGTTGGTTATTGACCGGAGAGGCGTCTCGGTCATGTCTGCATGTCTCCCGAACCCGTAGGGTCTACACACTTAAGGTTCGGTGACGCTAGGGTTGTAGAGATATTAGTATGCGGAAACCCGAAAGTTGTTCGGAGTCCCGGATGAGATCCCGGACGTCACGAGGAGTTCCGGAATGGTCCGGAGGTGAAGAATTATATATAGGAAGTCCAGTTTCGGCCACCGGGAAAGTTTCGGGGGTTATCGGTATTGTACCGGGACCACCGGAAGGGTCCCGGGGGTCCACCGGGTGGGGCCACCTATCCCGGAGGGCCCCATGGGCTGAAGTGGGAAGGGAACCAGCCCTTAGTGGGCTGGGGCGCCCCCCCTTGGGCCTCCCCCTGCGCCTAGGGTTGGAAACCCTAGGGGTGGGGGCGCCCCACTTGGCTTGGGGGGGAAGCCACCCCCCTTCCCCCTTGGCCGCCGCCCCCCTTGGAGATCTGATCTCCCAGGGCCGGCGCCCCCCCCAGGGGGCCTATATATAGTGGGGGGAGGGAGGGCAGCAGCACCACAGCCCCTGGCGCCTCCCTCTCCCCCTGCAACACCTCTCCCTCTCGCAGAAGCTTGGCGAAGCCCTGCCGAGATCCCCGCTACTTCCACCACCACGCCGTCGTGCTGCTGGATCTCCATCAACCTCTCCTTCCCCCTTGCTGGATCAAGAAGGAGGAGACGTCGCTGCTCCGTACGTGTGTTGAACGCGGAGGTGCCGTCCGTTCGGCACTCGGTCATCGGTGATTTGGATCACGGCGAGTACGACTCCATCAACCCCGTTCATTGAACGCTTCCGCTCGCGATCTACAAGGGTATGTAGATGCACTCCTTTCCCCTCGTTGCTAGTATACTCCATAGATGGATCTTGGTGATGCGTAGGAAATTTTAAAATTCTGCTACGATCCCCAACAGTGGCATCATGAGCCAGGCCTATGCGTAGTTACTATGCACGAGTAGAACACAAAGCAGTTGTGGGCGTAGATGTTGCCAATTCTTCTTGCCGCTACTAGTCTTATCTTGTTTCGGCGGTATTGTGGGATGAAGCGGCCCGGACCGACCTTACACGTACGCTTACGTGAGACAGGTTCCACCGACTGACATGCACTAGTTGCATAAGGTGGCTAGCGGGTGTCTGTCTCTCCCACTTTAGTCGGAACGGATTCGATGAAAAGGGTCCTTATGAAGGGTAAATAGAAATTGGCATATCACGTTGTGGTTTTACGTAGGTAAGAAACGTTCTTGCTAGAAACCTATACAAGCCACGTAAAAACTTGCAACAACAATTAGAGGACGTCTAACTTGTTTTTGCAGCATGTGCTATGTGATGTGATATGGCCAGAAGATGTGATGAATGATATATGTGATGTATGAGATTGATCATATTCTTGTAATAGGAATCACGACTTGCATGTCGATGAGTATGACAACCGGCAGGAGCCATAGGAGTTGTCTTTATTTTTTGTATGACCTGCGTGTCATTGAATAACGCCATGTAAATTACTTTACTTTATTGCTAAACGCGTTAGCCATAGAAGTAGAAGTAATCGTTGGCGTGACAACTTCATGAAGACACAATGATGGAGATCATGATGATGGAGATCATGGTGTCATGCCGGTGACGAAGATGATCATGGTGCCCCGAAGATGGAGATCAAAGGAGCAAAATGATATTGGCCATATCATGTCACTATTTGATTGCATGTGATGTTTATCATGTTTTGCATCTTATTTGCTTAGAACGACGGTAGTAAGTAAGATGATCCCTTATAATAATTTCAAGAAAGTGTTCCCCCTAACTGTGCACCGTTGCGAAGGTTCGTTGTTTCGAAGCACCACGTGATGATCGGGTGTGATAGATTCTAACGTTCGCATACAACGGGTGTTGACGAGCCTAGCATGTACAGACATGGCCTCGGAACACACGCAATACACTTAGGTTGACTTGACGAGCCTAGCATGTACAGACATGGCCTCGGAACACGGAGGACCGAAAGGTCGAGCATGAGTCGTATAGAAGATACGATCAACATGGAGATGTTCACCGATCTTGACTAGTCCGTCTCACGTGATGATCGGACACGGCCTAGTTAACTCGGATCATGTTTCACTTAGATGACTAGAGGGATGTCTATCTGAGTGGGAGTTCATTGAATAATTTGATTATATGAACTTAATTATCATGAACTTAGTCTAAAATCTTTACAATATGTCTTGTAGATCAAATGGCCCACGTTGTCCTCAACTTCAACGCGTTCCTAGAGAAAACCAAGCTGAAAGATGATGGCAGCAACTATACGGACTGGGTCCGGAACCTGAGGATCATCCTCATAGCTGCCAAGAAAGATTATGTCCTAGAAGCACCGCTAGGTGAAGCACCAATCCCAGAGAACCAAGACGTTATGAACGCTTGGCAATCACGTGCTGATGATTACTCCCTCGTTCAGTGCGGCATGCTTTACAGCTTAGAACCGGGGCTCCAAAAGCGTTTTGAGAAACATGGAGCATATGAGATGTTCGAAGAGCTGAAAATGGTTTTCCAAGCTCATGCCCGGGTCGAGAGATATGAAGTCTCCGACAAGTTCTTCAGCTGTAAAATGGAGGAAAATAGTTCTGTTAGTGAGCACATACTCAGAATGTCTGGGTTACACAACCGCTTGTCTCAGCTGGGAGTTAATCTCCCGGATGACGCGGTCATTGACAGAATCCTTCAGTCGCTTCCACCGAGCTACAAGAGCTTTGTGATGAACTTCAATATGCAGGGGATGGAAAAGACCATTCCTGAGGTATATTCAATGCTGAAATCAGCGGAGGTGGAGATCAGAAAGGAACATCAAGTGTTGATGGTGAATAAAACCACTAAGTTCAAGAAAGGCAAGGGTAAGAAGAACTTCAAGAAGGACGGCAAGGGAGTTGCCGCGCCCGGTAAGCCAGTTGCCGGGAAGAAGTCAAGAATGGACCCAAGCCTGAGACTGAGTGCTTTTATTGCAAGGGAAGTGGTCACTGGAAGCGGAACTGCCCCAAATACTTAGCGGACAAGAAGGCCGGCAACACCAAAGGTATATGTGATATACATGTAATTGATGTGTACCTTACCAGTACTCGTAGTAGCTCCTGGGTATTTGATACCGGTGCGGTTGCTCATATTTGTAACTCAAAACAGGAACTGCGGAATAAGCGGAGACTGGCAAAGGACGAGGTGACGATGCGCGTCGGGAATGGTTCCAAGGTCGATGTGATCGCCGTCGGCACGCTACCTCTGCATTTACCTACGGGATTAGTTTTAAACCTCAATAATTGTTATTTAGTGCCAGCTTTGAGCATGAACATTGTATCTGGATCTCGTTTAATTCGAGATGGCTACTCATTTAAATCCGAGAATAATGGTTGTTCTATTTATATGAGAGATATGTTTTATGGTCATGCCCCGCTGGTCAATGGTTTATTCTTGATGAATCTCGAACGTGATGTTACACATATTCATAGTGTGAATACCAAAAGATGTAAAGTTGATAACGATAGTCCCACATACTTGTGGCACTGCCGCCTTGGTCACATTGGTGTCAAGCGCATGAAGAAGCTCCATGCAGATGGACTTTTGGAGTCTCTTGATTACGAATCATTTGACACGTGCGAACCATGCCTCATGGGTAAGATGACCAAGACTCCGTTCTCCGGAACAATGGAGCGAGCAACCAACTTATTGGAAATCATACATACCGATGTGTGCGGTCCAATGAGTGTTGAGGCTCGCGGAGGATATCGTTATGTTCTCACTCTCACTGATGACTTAAGTAGATATGGGTATGTCTACCTAATGAAACACAAGTCTGAAACCTTTGAAAAGTTCAAGGAATTTCAGAGTGAGGTTGAGAATCAACGTGACAGGAAAATAAAGTTCTTACGATCAGATCGTGGTGGAGAATATTTAAGTCACGAATTTGGTACGCACTTAAAGAAATGTGGAATCGTTTCACAACTCACGCCGCCTGGAACACCTCAGCGAAACGGTGTGTCCGAACGTCGTAATCGCACTCTATTGGATATGGTGCGATCTATGATGTCTCTTACCGATCTACCGCTCTCATTTTGGGGCTATGCTTTAGAGACTGCCGCATTCACTTTAAATAGGGCTCCGTCGAAATCCGTTGAGACGACACCGTATGAATTATGGTTTGGGAAGAAACCTAAGCTGTCGTTTCTAAAAGTTTGGGGATGCGATGCTTATGTCAAGAAACTTCAACCTGAAAAGCTCGAACCCAAGTCGGAAAAATGCGTCTTCATAGGATACCCTAAGGAAACCATTGGGTATACCTTCTACCTCAGATCCGAAGGCAAGATCTTTGTTGCCAAGAATGGGTCCTTTCTGGAGAAAGAGTTTCTCTCGAAAGAATTGAGTGGGAGGAAAGTGGAACTTGATGAGGTGATAGTCACCCCTTCCGAACCGGAAAGTAGCGCAGCGCGGGAAGATGTTCCTGTGGTGCCTACACCGACTGGGGAGGAAGTTAATGATGATGATCATGAAGCTTCGGATCAAGTTACTGCTGAACTTCGTAGGTCCACAAGGACACGTTCCGCACCAGAGTGGTACGGCAACCCTGTCCTGGAAATCATGTTGTTAGACAACGGTGAACCTTCGAACTATGAAGAAGCGATGGCGGGCCCGGATTCCGACAAATGGCTAGAAGCCATGAAATCCGAGATAGGATCCATGTATGAAAACGAAGTATGGACTTTGACTGACTTGCCCGATGATCGGCGAGCCATAGAAAATAAATGGATCTTTAAGAAGAAGACAGACGCGGATGGTAATGTGACCATCTATAAGGCTCGACTTGTCGCTAAGGGTTATCGACAAGTTCAAGGGGTTGACTACGATGAGACTTTCTCACCCGTAGCGAAGCTGAAGTCCGTCCGAATCATGTTAGCAATTGCCGCATACTATGATTATGAGATATGGCAGATGGACGTCAAAACGGCATTCCTTAACGGCTTCCTTAAGGAAGAATTGTATATGATGCAGCCGGAAGGTTTTGTCGATCCTAAGAATGCTAACAAAGTATGCAAGCTCCAGCGCTCAATCTATGGGCTGGTGCAAGCATCTCGGAGTTGGAACATTCGCTTTGATGAGATGATCAAAGCGTTTGGGTTTACACAGACTTATGGAGAAGCCTGTGTTTACAAGAAAGTGAGTGGGAGCTCTGTAGCATTTCTCTTATTATATGTGGATGACATACTATTGATGGGAAATGATATAGAATTCTTGGAAAGTATAAAGGCCTATTTGAATAAGTGTTTTTCAATGAAGGACCTTGGAGAAGCTGCTTATATATTAGGCATCAAGATCTATAGAGATAGATCAAGACGCCTCATTGGTCTTTCACAGAGTACGTACCTTGACAAGATATTGAAGAAGTTCAATATGGATCAGTCCAAGAAGGGGTTCTTGCCTGTATTGCAAGGTGTGCAATTGAGCACGGCTCAATGCCCGACCACGGCAGAAGATAGAGAAAAGATGAGTGTCATCCCCTATGCCTCGGCCATAGGGTCTATTATGTATGCCATGCTGTGTACCAGACCTGATGTAAACCTTGCCGTAAGTTTGGTAGGAAGGTACCAAAGTAATCCCGGCATGGAACACTGGACAGCGGTCAAGAATATCCTGAAGTACCTGAAGAGGACTAAGGATATGTTTCTCGTTTATGGAGGTGACGAAGAGCTCGTCGTAAAGGGTTACGTCGACGCTAGCTTCGACACAGATCTGGATGACTCGAAGTCACAAACCGGATACGTGTATATTTTGAATGGAGGAGCAGTAAGCTGGTGCAGTTGCAAGCAAAGCGTCGTGGCGGGATCTACATGTGAAGCGGAGTACATGGCAGCCTCAGAGGCAGCGCAAGAAGCAATCTGGATGAAGGAGTTCATTACCGACCTAGGGGTGATTCCCAATGCGTCGGGCCCGATGACTCTCTTCTGTGACAACACTGGAGCTATTGCCCTTGCCAAGGAGCCCAGGTTTCACAGGAAGACCAGGCATATCAAGCGTCGCTTCAACTCCATTCGTGAAAGTGTTCAAAATGGAGACATAGATATTTGTAAAGTACATACGGACCTGAATGTAGCAGATCCGTTGACTAAACCTCTCCCTAGAGCAAAACATGATCAACACCAGGACGCTATGGGTGTTCGATTCATCACAATGTAACTAGATTATTGACTCTAGTGCAAGTGGGAGACTGTTGGAAATATGCCCTAGAGGCAATAATAAATGGTTATTATTATATTTCTTTGTTCATGATAATTGTCTATTGTTCATGCTATAATTGTGTTATCCGGAAATCGTAATACATGTGTGAATACATAGACCACAACGTGTCCCTAGTAAGCCTCTAGTTGACTAGCTCGTTGATCAACAGATAGTCATGGTTTCTTGACTATGGACATTGGATGTCATTGATAACGGGATCACATCATTAGGAGAATGATGTGATGGACAAGACCCAATCCTAAGCATAGCTCAAAGATCGTGTAGTTCGTTTGCTAGAGCTTTTCCAATGTCAAGTATCTTTTCCTTAGACCATGAGATCGTGTAACTCCCGGATGCCGTAGGAGTGCTTTGGGTGTGCCAAACGTCACAACGTAACTGGGTGACTATAAAGGTACACTACGGGTATCTCTGAAAGTGTCTGTTGAGTTGACACGGATCGAGACTGGGATTTGTCACTCCGTATGACGGAGAGGTATCTCTAGGCCCACTCGGTAATGCATCATCATAATGAGCTCAATGTGACTAAGGAGTTAGCCACGGGATCATGCATTACGGTACGAGTAAAGAGACTTGCCGGTAACGAGATTGAACAAGGTATTGGGATACCGACGATCGAATCTCGGGCAAGTAACATACCGATTGACAAAGGGAATTGTGTACGGGATTGATTGAATCCTCGACATCGTGGTTCATCCGATGAGATCATCGTGGAACATGTGGGAGCCAACATGGGTATCCAGATCCCGCTGTTGGTTATTGACCGGAGAGGCGTCTCGGTCATGTCTGCATGTCTCCCGAACCCGTAGGGTCTACACACTTAAGGTTCGGTGACGCTAGGGTTGTAGAGATATTAGTATGCGGAAACCCGAAAGTTGTTCGGAGTCCCGGATGAGATCCCGGACGTCACGAGGAGTTCCGGAATGGTCCGGAGGTGAAGAATTATATATAGGAAGTCCAGTTTCGGCCACCGGGAAAGTTTCGGGGGTTATCGGTATTGTACCGGGACCACCGGAAGGGTCCCGGGGGTCCACCGGGTGGGGCCACCTATCCCGGAGGGCCCCATGGGCTGAAGTGGGAAGGGAACCAGCCCTTAGTGGGCTGGGGCGCCCCCCTTGGGCCTCCCCCTGCGCCTAGGGTTGGAAACCCTAGGGGTGGGGGGCGCCCCACTTGGCTTGGGGGGGAAGCCACCCCCCTTCCCCCTTGGCCGCCGCCCCCCCTTGGAGATCTGATCTCCCAGGGCCGGCGCCCCCCCAGGGGGCCCTATATATAGTGGGGGGGAGGGAGGGCAGCAGCACCACAGCCCCTGGCGCCTCCCTCTCCCCCTGCAACACCTCTCCCTCTCGCAGAAGCTTGGCGAAGCCCTGCCGAGATCCCGCTACTTCCACCACCACGCCGTCGTGCTGCTGGATCTCCATCAACCTCTCCTTCCCCCTTGCTGGATCAAGAAGGAGGAGACATCGCTGCTCCGTACGTGTGTTGAACGCGGAGGTGCCGTCCGTTCGACACTCGGTCATCGGTGATTTGGATCACGGCGAGTACGACTCCATCAACCCCGTTCACTTGAACGCTTCCGCTCGCGATCTACAAGGGTATGTAGATGCACTCCTTTCCCCTCGTTGCTAGTATACTCCATAGATGGATCTTGGTGATGCGTAGGAAATTTTAAAATTCTGCTACGATCCCCAACAGTCACTACCAAACCTCGTAGGTCGATAAGGATGCGTACTACTTCGAGTGGTACGTAATCCTGTCTTGGAAGTCATGTTGCTAGACAACAATGAACCTACGAGCTATGGAGTGTTGGGGAACGTAGCAGAAATTCAAAATTTTCTACGCATCACCAAGATCAATCTATGGAGTTTACTAGCAATGAAGGGAAGGGGAGTGCATCTACATACCCTTGTAGATCGCGATGCGGAAGCGTTGCAAGAACGCGGATGAAGGAGTCGTACTCGTAGCGATTCAGATCGCGATTGATTCCGATCTAAGCACCGAAGAACGGTGCCTCCGCGTTCAACACACGTGCAGCCCGGTGACGTCTCCCACGCCTTGATCCAGCAAGGAGAGAGGGAGAGGTTGGGGAAGACTCCGTCCAGCAGCAGCATGACGGCGTGGTGGTGATGGAGGAGTGTGGCAATCCTGCAGGGCTTCGCCAAGCACCGCGGGAGAGGAGGAGGGAGAGAGGTAGGGCTGCGCCAAGAGAGAGACGTTCTCGTATGTTTGCAGCCCCAAATACCTCAAGTATATATAGGGGGAGGGGAGGGGCTGCGTCCCCATCTAGGGTTCCCCCCAAAGGGGTGCGGCCAGCCCTAGATGGGGCTTGGGGGGGGCGGCCAAGGGGGGGGGGACAGAGGGGGCGCCCCACTAGATGGGCCTTAGGCCCATCTGAGCCTAGGGTTTCCCCCTTCCCCCCTTTCCTGCGCCCTGGGCCTCTTGTGGGGGGGGGCGCACCAGCCCACCTGGGGCTGGTCCCCTCCCACACTTGGCCCACGCAGCCCTCTGGGGCCGGTGGCCCCACCTGGTGGACCCCCGGGACCCTCCCGGTGGTCCCGGTACATTACCGATAGCACCCGAAACTTTTCCGGTGACCAAAACAGGACTTCCCATATATAAATCTTTACCTCCGGACCATTCCGGAACTCCTCGTGACGTCCGAGATCTCATCCGGGACTCCGAACAACATTCGGTAACCACGTATATCTATTCCCTATAACCCTAGCGTCATCGAACCTTAAGTGTGTAGACCCTACGGGTTCGGGAACCATGCAGACATGACCGAGACGTTCTCCGGTCAATAACCAACAGCGGGATCTGGATACCCATGTTGGCTCCCACATGTTCCACGATGATCTCATCGGATGAACCACGATGTCGGGGATTCAATCAATCCCGTATACAATTCCCTTTGTCTATCGGTATGTTACTTGCCCGAGATTCGATCGTCGGTATCCCGATACCTTGTTCAATCTCGTTACCGGCAAGTCTCTTTACTCGTTCCGTAACTCACATCATCCCGTGATCAACTCCTTGGTCACATTGTGCACATTATGATGATGTCCTACCGAGTGGGCCCAGAGATACCTCTCCGTTTACACGGAGTGACAAATCCCAGTCTCGATTCGTGCCAACCCAACAGACACTTTCGGAGATACCTGTAGTGCACCTTTATAGCCACCCAGTTACGTTGTGACGTTTGGTACACCCAAAGCATTCCTACGGTATCCGGGAGTTGCACAATCTCATGGTCTAAGGAAATGATACTTGACATTAGAAAAGCTCTGAGCAAACGAACTACACGATCTTGTGCTAGGCTTAGGATTGGGTCTTGTCCATCACATCATTCTCCTAATGATGTGATCCCGTTATCAACGACATCCAATGTCCATGGTCAGGAAACCGTAACCATCTATTGATCAACGAGCTAGTCAACTAGAGGCTTACTAGGGACATGGTGTTGTCTATGTATCCACACATGTATCTGAGTTTCCTATCAATACAATTCTAGCATGGATAATAAACGATTATCATGAACAAGGAAATATAATAATAACCAATTTATTATTGCCTCTAGGGCATATTTCCAACAGTCTCCCACTTGCACTAGAGTCAATAATCTAGTTCACATCACCATGTGATTAACACTCACAGGTCACATCACCATGTGACCAACATCCAAAGAGTTTACTAGAGTCAACAATCTAGTTCACATCACTATGTGATTAACACTCAATGAGTTCTGGTTTGATCATGTTATGCTTGTGAGAGAGGTTATTAGTCAACGGGTCTGAACCTTTCAGATCCGTGTGTGCTTTACGAATATCTATGTCATCTTGTGGATGCTACCACGCGCTACTTGGAGCCATTTCAAATAACTGCTCTACTATACGAATCCGGTTTACTACTCAGAGTCATCCGGATTAGTGTCAAAGTTCGCATCGACGTAACCCTTTACGACGAACTCCTTTTCACCTCCATAATCGAGAAAATTCCTTAGTCCACTAGATACTAAGGATAAGTTCGACCGCTGTCATGTGATCCATTCCCGGATCACTATTGTACCCCTTGACCAACTCATGGCAAGGCACACTTCATGTGCGGTACACAGCATAGCATACTGTAGAGCCTACGTCTAAAGCATAGGGGACGACCTTCGTCCTTTCTCTCTCTTCTGCTGTGGTCAGGTCTTGAGTCTTACTCAATACTCACACCTTGTAACACAGCCAAGAACTCCTTCTTTGCTGATCTATTTTGAACTCTTTCAAAATCATGTCAAGGTGTGCGTTCTTTGAAAGTATCATCAGGCGTCTTGATCTATCTCTATAGATCTTGATGCCCAATATGTAAGCAGCTTTATCCAGGTCTTCCTTTGAAAAACTCCTTTCAAACAACCCTTTATGCTTTCCAGAAATTTTACATCATTTCGGATCAACAATATGTCATTCACATATACTTATCAGAAATGTTGTAGCGCTCCCACTCACTTTATTGTAAATACAAGTTTCTAACAAACTTTGTATAAACCCAAAAACTTTGATCACTCCATCAAAGCGTATATTCTGACTCCGAGATGCTTGCTCTAGTCCATGGAAGGATCGCTGGAGCTAGCATACCTTTTAGCATCCTTAGGATCGACAAAACCTTTCTGATTGTATCACATACAACCTTTCCTTACGAAAACTGGTAAGGAAACTTGTTTTGACATCCATCTGCCAGATTTCATAAATGCAGCTAATGCTAACATGATTCCGACGGACTTAAGCATCGCTACGGATGAGAAAATCTCATCGTAGTCAACTCCTTGAACTTGTGGAAATACTCTTTGCCACAAGTCGAGCTTCATAGACGGTAACATTACCGTCCACGTCCGTCTTCTTCTCAAAGATCCATTTATCTCGGATTTCATGGCTTCTAACCATTTGTCGGAATATGGGCCCACCATCGCTTCTCCATAGCTCGTAGGTTCAGTATTGTCCAACAACATGATATCTCAGACAGGATCACGTACCACTCTGAAGTAGCACGCATCCTCGTCGTCCTACGAGGTTTGGTAGTGACTTGATCCGAAGTTTCATGATCACTATCATAAGCTTCCACTTCAATTGGTGTAGGTGCCACAGGAACAACTTCCTGTGCCCTGCTACACACTAGTTGAAGTGACGGTTCAATAACCTTATCAAGTCTCCACCATCCTCCCACTCAATTCTTTCGAGAGAAACTTTTCCTCGAGAAAGGACCTGTTTCTAGAAGCAATTACTTTTGCTTCCAGATCTGAAATAGGAGGTATACCCAACTGTTTTGGGTATTCTATGAAGATGCATTTATCCGCTTTGGGTTCGAGCTTATCAGCCTGAAACTTTTTCACATAAGCATCGCAGCCCCAAACTTTTAAGAAACGACAACTTAGGTTTCTCTAAACGGTGTCGTCTCAACGGAATTGCGTGGTGCCCCTTTTAAAGTGAATGCGGTTGTCTCTAATGCCTAACCCATAAACGATAGTGGTAATTCGATAAGAACATCATGGTATGCACCATATCCAATAGGGTGCAGTTATGATGTTCGGACACACCATCACACTATGGTGTTCCAGGCGGTATTAATTGTGAAACACTTTCCACAATGTCTTAATTGTGTGCCAAACTCGTAACTCAGATACTCATCTCTATGATCATATCACAGACATTTTATCCTCTTGTCACGACGATCTTCAACTTCACTCTGAAATTACTTGAACCTTTCAATAATTCAGACTTGTGTTTCATCAAGTAAATACACTCAGCATCTACTCAAATCATCTGTGAAGTAAGAACATAACGATATCCACTGCATGCCTCAGCACTCATTGGACTGCATACATCAAAATGTATTACTTCCAACAAGTTGCTCTCTTGTTCCATCTTACTGAAAACGAGGCCTTTCAGTCATCTTGCCCATGTGGTATGATTTGCATGTCTCAAGTGATTCAAAATCAAGTGAGTCCAAACGATCCATCTGCATGGAGTTTCTTCATGCATATATACCAATAGACATGGTTCGCATGTCTCAATCTTTTCAAAAACGAGTGAGTCCAAAGATCCATCTACATGGAGCTTCTTCATGCGTTCTATACCAATATGACTCAAATGGCAGTGCCACAAGTATGTGGTACTATCATTACTATTTATATCTTTTGGCATGAACATGTGTATCACTACGATCGAGATTCATTTTAGGTGCAAGACCATTGAAGGTATTATTCAAATAAACAGAGTAACCATTATTCTCCTTAAATGAATAACCGTATTGCGATAAACATAATCCAATCATGTTTGCTCAACGCAAACACCAAATCTCGATGGTAGAGGGAGCATGCGATGCTTGATCACATCAACCTTGGAAACACTTCCAACACATATCGTCATCTCACCTTTAGCTAGTCTCCGTTTATTCCGCAGCTTTTATTTCGAGTTACTAACACTTAGCAACCGAACCGGTATCTAATACCCTGGTGCTGCTAGGAGTACTAGTAAAGTACACATTCATATAATGTATATCCAATATACTTCTGTCGACCTTGCCTGCCTTCTCATCTACCAAGTATCTAGGGTAGTACTGCTTCAGTGACCGTTCCCCTCATTACAGAAGCACTTAGTCTCGGGTTTGGGTTCAACCTTGGGATTCTTCACTAGAGCAGCAAATGATTTGCTGTTTCATGAAGTATCCCTTTTGCCCTTGCCCTTCTAGAAACTAGTGGTTTTACTAACCATCAACAATTGATGCTCCTTCTTGATTTCTACTTTCGCGGTGTCAAACATCGCGAGTTGCTCAAGGATCATCATCTATCCCTGATATGTTATAGTTCATCACGAAGCTCTAATAGCTTGGTGGCAGTGACTATGGAGAACCATCACTATCTCATCTGGAAGATTAACTCCCACTCGATTCAAGTGATTGTAGTACTCAGACAATCTGAGCACATGCTCAACGATTGAGCTTTTCTCCCTTAGTTTGCAGGCTTAAGAAACTTGTCAGAGGTCTCATACCTCTTGACGTGGGCACTAGTCCGAAATCCCAATTTCAGTCTTCGGAACATCTCATATGTTCTGCGACGTTTCAAAAACCGTCTTTGGTGCCACAATTCTAAACCGTTAGCATTACGCACTGAACTATCACGTAGTCATCAAAACGTGTATGTCAGATGTTTCGCAACATCTACAGACGACGCTGAGGTTCAGCACACCGAGCGGTGCATTAAGGACATAAGCCTTCTGTGCAGCAATGAGGACAATCCTCAGTTTACGGACCCAGTCCGCATAATTGCTACTACCAACTTTCAACTAAATTTTCTCTAGGAACATATCTTAAACAGTAGAACTAAAGCGTAAGCTATGACATAATTTGCAAAGACCTTTTGACTATGTTCATGATAATGAAGTTCATCTGATTAATGAACTCCCACTCAGATAGACATCCCTCTAGTCATCTAAGTGATACATGATCCGAGTCAAACTAGGCCGTGTCCGATCATCACGTGAGACGGACTAGTCATCATCGGTGAACATCTCCATGTTGATCGTATCTACTATACGACTCATGTTCGACCTTTCGGTCTCTTGTGTTCCGAGGCCATGTCTGTACATGCTAGGCTCGTCAAGTCAACCTAAGTGTTTCGCATGTGTTCCGAGGCCATGTCTGTACATGCTAGGCTCGTCAACACCCGTTGTATTCGAACGTTAGAATCTATCACACCCGATCATCACGTGGTGCTTCGAAACAACGAACCTTCGCAACGGTGCACAGTTAGGGGGAACACGTCTCTTGAAATTATTATGAGGGATCATCTTACTTACTACCGTCGTTCTAAGCAAATAAGATGCATAACATGATAAACATCACATGCAATCAAATAGTGACATGATATGGCCAATATCATTTTGCTCCTTTGATCTCCATCTTCGGGGCACCATGATCATCTTTGTCACCGGCATGACACCATGATCTCCATCATTGTGTCTTCATGAAGTTGTCACGCCAACGATTACTTCTACTTCTATGGCTAACGCGCTTAGCAATAAAGTAAAGTAATTTACATGGCGTTATTCAATGACACGCAGGTCATACAAAAATAAAGACAACTCCTATGGCTCCTGCCGGTTGTCATACTCATCGACATGCAAGTCGTGATTCCTATTACAAGAATATGATCAATCTCATACATCACATATATCATTCATCACATCTTCTGGCCATATCACATCACATAGCACATGCTGCAAAAACAAGTTAGACGTCCTCTAATTGTTGTTGCAAGTTTTTACGTGGCTTGTATAGGTTTCTAGCAAGAACGTTTCTTACCTACGTAAAACCACAACGTGATATGCCAATTTCTATTTACCCTTCATAAGGACCCTTTTCATCGAATCCGTTCCGACTAAAGTGGGAGAGACAGACACCCGCTAGCCACCTTATGCAACTAGTGCATGTCAGTCGGTGGAACCTGTCTCACGTAAGCGTACGTGTAAGGTCGGTCCGGGCCGCTTCATCCCACAATGCCGCCGAAACAAGATAAGACTAGTAGCGGCAAGAAGAATTGACAACATCTACGCCCACAACTACTTTGTGTTCTACTCGTGCATAGAAACTACGCATAGACCTAGCTCATGATGCCACTGTTGGGGAACGTAGCAGAAATTCAAAATTTTCTACGCATCACCAAGATCAATCTATGGAGTAATCTAGCAACGAGGGGAAGGGGAGTGCATCTACATACCCTTGTAGATCGCGATGCGGAAGCGTTGCAAGAACGCGGATGAAGGAGTCGTACTCGTAGCGATTCAGATCGCGGTTGATTCCGATCTAAGCACCGAAGAACGGTGCCTCCGCGTTCAACACACGTGCAGCCCGGTGACGTCTCCCACGCCTTGATCCAGCAAGGAGAGAGGGAGAGGTTGGGGAAGACTCCGTCCAGCAGCAGCACGACGGCGTGGTGGTGATGGAGGAGCGTGGCAATCCTGCAGGGCTTCGCCAAGCACCGCGGGAGAGGAGGAGGGAGAGGGGTAGGGCTGCGCCAAGAGAGAGACGTTCTCATGTGTATGGCAGCCCCAAAACCTCAAGTATATATAGGGGAGGGGAGGGGCTGCGCCCCCATCTAGGGTTCCCCCCCCAAGGGGTGCGGCCAGCCCTAGATGGGGCTTGGGGGGCGGCCAAGGGGGGGAGAGAGGGGGGCGCCCCACTAGATGGGCCTTAGGCCCATCTGAGCCTAGGGTTTCCCCCTTCTCCCCCTTCCTGCGCCCTGGGCCTCTTGTGGGGGGCGCACCAGCCCACCTGGGGCTGGTCCCCTCCCACACTTGGCCCACGCAGCCCTCTGGGGCCGGTGGCCCCACCTGGTGGACCCCCGGGACCCTCCCGGTGGTCCCGGTACATTACCGATAGCACCCGAAACTTTTCCGGTGACCAAAACAGGACTTCCCATATATAAATCTTTACCTCCGGACCATTCCGGAACTCCTCGTGACGTCCGGGATCTCATCCGGGACTCCGAACGACATTCGGTAACCACGTACATACTTTCCCTATAACCCTAGCGTCATCGAACCTTAAGTGTGTAGACCCTACGGGTTCGGGAACCATGCAGACATGACCGAGACGTTCTCCGGTCAATAACCAACAGCGGGATCTGGATACCCATGTTGGCTCCCACATGTTCCACGATGATCTCATCGGATGAACCACGATGTCGGGGATTCAATCAATCCCGTATACAATTCCCTTTGTCTATCGGTATGTTACTTGCCCGAGATTCGATCGTCGGTATCCCGATACCTTGTTCAATCTCGTTACCGGCAAGTCTCTTTACTCGTTCCGTAACTCACATCATCCCGTGATCAACTCCTTGGTCACATTGTGCACATTATGATGATGTCCTACCGAGTGGGCCCAGAGATACCTCTCCGTTTACACAGAGTGACAAATCCCAGTCTCGATTCGTGCCAACCCAACAGACACTTTCGGAGATACCTGTAGTGCACCTTTATAGCCACCCAGTTACGTTGTGACGTTTGGTACACCCAAAGCATTCCTACGGTATCCGGGAGTTGCACAATCTCATGGTCTAAGGAAATGATACTTGACATTAGAAAAGCTCTGAGCAAACGAACTACACGATCTTGTGCTAGGCTTAGGATTGGGTCTTGTCCATCACATCATTCTCCTAATGATGTGATCCCGTTATCAACGACATCCAATGTCCATGGTCAGGAAACCGTAACCATCTATTGATCAACGAGCTAGTCAACTAGAGGCTTACTAGGGACATGGTGTTGTCTATGTATCCACACATGTATCTGAGTTTCCTATCAATACAATTCTAGCTTGGATAATAAATGATTATCATGAACAAGGAAATATAATAATAACCAATTTATTATTGCCTCTACGGCATATTTCCAACATGGAGAAGCGATGGTGGGCCCGGATTCCGACGAATGGCTCGAGGCCATGAAATCCGAGAGAGGATCCATGTATAAAAGCAAAGTATAGACTTTGGAAGAAATACTTGATAGTCGTAAGGCTGTTGGTTGCAGATGGATTTTAAAAAGGAAGACAGAGAATGATGGTAAGTGTCACCATTAAGAAAGCTCGGCTTGTCGTTAAGATGTTTTCCGACAAGTTCGAGGAGTTGAGTACGATGAGACTTTCTCACTCGTAGCGATGCTAAGAGTCTGTTGGAATTATATTAGCAGTTACTGCATTATTTATGAAATCTTGCAGATAGGATGTCAAAACACTGTTTCCTCGACGATTTTCTAGAGGAAAGGTTGTATGTGATACAACCAGAAGGGTTTTTGTCAATCCTGAAAGATGCTAACAAGTATGCAAAGCTCCAGCAATCCTTCTAAGGACTGGAGTAAGCATCTCGGAGTTGGAATGTACGCTTTGATGAGATGATCAAAGATTTTGGGTTTATACAAAGTTTATGAGAAACTTGTATCTCCAAAGAAGTGAGTGGGAGCAATATAGAATTTTTGATGAGTATATGTTGTTAACATATTGATGATCAGAAATGATGTAGAATTTCTGGAAAGCATACAGGGTTATTTGAAAAGTGTTTTAATGGAAAACCTGGATTAAGCTACTTGAACATTGAGCATCAAGATCTATAAGGATAGATATAAAACGCTTAATAGTACTTTCAAATGAAAACATACCGTGACAAGTTTTTGAAGGAGTTCAAAATAGATCAGCAAAGAAGGAGTTCTTGGCTGTGTTACAAGGTGTGAGTATTGAGTAAGACTCAAGACCTGACCACAGCAAAAGAGAGAGAAAGGACGAAGGTCGTCCCCTATGCTTTAGACGTAGGCTCTACAGTATGCTATGCTGTCTACCGCACATGAAGTGTGCCTTGCCATGAGTTGGTCAAGGGGTACAATAGTGATCCGGGAATGGATCACATGACAGCGGTCGAACTTATCCTTAGTATCTAGTGGACTAAGGAATTTTCTTGATTATGGAGGTGGAAAGGAGTTCGTCGTAAAGGGTTACGTCCATGCGAACTTTGACACTAATCCGGATGACTCTAAGTAGTAAACCGGATTCGTATAGTAGAGAAGTTATTTGGAATAGCTCCAAGTAGCGCGTGGTAGCTGCATCTACAAGATGACATAGATATTCGTAAAGCACACACGGATCTGAAAGGTTCAGACCCGTTGACTAATAACCTCTCTCACAAGCGAGATATGAACAAACCCCATGGGTGTTGGATTCATTACATTCACATGGTGATGTGAACTAGATTATTGACTCTAGTAAACTCTTGGGTATTAATCACATGGCGATGTGAACTAGATTATTGACTCTAGTGCAAGTGGAGACTGTTAGAAATATGCCCTAGAGGCAATAATAAATTGGTTATTATTATATTTCCTTGTTCATGATAATCGTTTATTATCCATGCTAAAATTGTATTGATAGGAAACTCAGATACATGTGTGGATACATAGACAACGCCATGTCCCTAGTAAGCCTCTAGTTGACTAGCTCGTTGATCAATAGATGGTTACGGTTTCCTGACCATGGACATTGGATGTCATTGATAATGGGATCACATCATTAGGAGAATGATGTGATGGACAAGACCCAATCCTAAGCCTAGTTCAAGATCGTGTAGTTCGTTTGCTAAGAGCTTTTCTAATATCAAGTATCATTTCCTTAGACCATGAGATTGTGCAACTCCCGGATACCATAGGAATGCTTTGGGTGTACCAAACGTCACAACGTAACTGGGTGGATATAAAGGTGCACTACAGGTATCTCCGAAAGTGTCTGTTGGGTTGGCACGAATCGAGACTGGGATTTGTCACTCCGTGTAAACGGAGAGGTATCTCTGGGCCCACTCGGTAGGACATCATCATAATGTGCACAATGTGACCAAGGAGTTGATCATGGGATGATGTGTTACGGAACGAGTAAAGAGACTTGCCGGTAACGAGATTGAACAAGGTATCGGGATACCGACGATCGAATCTCGGGCAAGTAACATACCGATTGACAAAGGGAATTGTATACGGGATTGATTGAAGCCCCGACATCGTGGTTCATCCGATGAGATCATCGTGGAACATGTGGGAGCCAACATGGGTATCGAGATCCCGCTGTTGGTTATTGACCGGAGAACGTCTCGGTCATGTCTGCATGGTTCCCGAACCCGTAGGGTCTACACACTTAAGGTTCGATGACGCTAGGGTTATAGGGAATAGATATATGTGGTTACCGAATGTTGTTCGGAGTCCCGGATGAGATCCCGGACGTCACGAGGAGTTCCGGAATGGTCCGGAGGTAAAGATTTATATATGGGAAGTCCTGTTTTGGTCACCGGAAAAGTTTCGGGTGCTATCGGTAACGTACCGGGACCACCGGGAGGGTCCCGGGGGTCCACCAGGTGGGGCCACCGGCTGCAGAGGGCTGCGTGGGCCAAGTGTGGGAAGGGACCAGCCCCTAGGTGGGCTGGTGCGCCTCCCACAAGGGGCCCAAGGCGCAGGGAAAGGGGGAAGGGGGGAAACCCTAGGCTCAGATGGGCCTAAGGCCCACCTAGTGGTGCGCCCCCCTCTCTCCCCCCTTGGCCGCCCCTCCAAGTCCCATCTAGGGCTGGCCGCACCCCTTGGGGGGAACCCTAGATGGGGGCGCAGCCCCTCCCCCTCCCCTATATATAGTGGGGGTTTTGGGGCTGCCAGAGACAGGAGAACATCTCTCTCTTGGCGCAGCCCTACCCCTCTCCCTCCTCGTCTCTCGCAGTGCTTAGCGAAGCCCTGCTGGAGTGCCACGCTCCTCCATCACCACCATGCCGTTGTGCTGCTGCTGGACGGAGTCTTCCCCAACCTCTCCCTCTCTCCTTGCTGGATCAAGGCGTGGGAGACGTCACCGGGCTGCACGTGTGTTGAACGCGGAGGCGCCGTGGTTCGGCGCTTAGATCGGAATCAACCGCGATCTGAATCGCTACGAGTACGACTCCTTCATCCACGTTCTTTCAACGCTTCCACTTACCGATCTACAATGGTATGTAGATGCACTCCCCTTCCCCTCGTTGCTAGATTACTCCATAGTTTGATCTTGGTGATGCGTAGAAAATTTTGAATTTCTGCTACGTTCCCCAACACAAAACACGGGGGCTTTGAAGATAAACAGTAGAAATGAACCTATTGATATGCAACGGAAGGTAGACTACACTAGACAAGCCATAGTCAAGTAAGCAATAAAGTGAAAGCACGAAGACTATCAGCAACTAGGAAGTATAGATCAGGATGGAAGATAGTATGAAGCTAAACAGTAAACAGTCTTCACACAGTGAAGACAATCAGATCATGCAAGCAAGCAATGACTTCACGAAGACAGACTGAAAGTAAAGGGAAGTGAAGAATAGAACCAGTAGCTTGGTGAAGACAAGGATTTGGTAGACCGGTTCCAGTTGCTGTGACAACTGTACGTCTGGTTAGGGAGGCTGAGATTCAAACCAGAAGACCGCGTCTTCACCTTATTCCCCTTGAGCTAAGAACACTTAGTCCTCGCCCAATCACTCTGGTAAGTCTTCAAGGTAGACTTCCAAATCTTCACAGACTTCGTTCACTGTCAATCCACAATGGCTCTTGGATGCTCAGAACGCGACGCCTAACCGGCTGGAGATTCACAGTCCTCAAGTGTAGCAAGTCTTCAGATCACGCAGACAACAAGACTTCAGTGATGCCTAACACTCTTTGGCTCTGGGTGTTTGGGCTTTGTCCTCGCAAGGATCTCTCTCTCTCAAATGCTTCGGAGGTGGGTTGCTCTCGAACGATAAAAGCCGTGGACTCACTCTGAGCAGCCACCAATTTATGGTGTAGGGGGTGGGCTATTTATAGCCAGCAGGCAACCCGACCTGATTTGTCCGAAATGACCCTTGGTCACTCAGGAACCGACACGTGTCAAACGGTCAGATTTCAAACACACGCGGCAGCTTGACTTGGGCTACAAGTAAAGCTGACTCATCCAGCTCTGAAGCTGACTCATCCAGCTCTGGATAAGATTTGCTCTCATTGTCTTCGCTCGAAGACATATGATTTGGTTGAGCATCACATCAATCACTCTGACTTTGTTCACTTGGACCCCACTTAACAGTACGGTGGTTCCTATGACTCAACAAAGAAGAAAAGGAACTACGAAGCAACTATGTCTTCGCACTCCATAGTCTTCACGTGAATGTCTTATCATGTCATAATCTTCACTGTGAATATCTTCACGAACCACCATTGTCTTCAATGTCTTCACACATTTTCGGGGGTCATCTCTAGTAGGTAAACCGGATCAATAAGGGACTACTACCTGTGTTATCCTGCAATTCTCACAAACACATTAGTCCCTCAACCAAGTTTGTCGTCAATACTCCAAAATCAACTAGGGGTGACACTAGATGCACTTACAATCTCCCCCTTTTTGGTGATTGATGACAAACTGGTTGAAGTTTTCAATGGGGATAAAAGTATGTGAAAGTTAAGGATTAAGACATTGTCTTCATAAGTAGCAAAAGGCTCCCCCTGAAGATGTGCATATAAGTAGTTTGCTTTTGAATGCAAATGCACATGGCAGGTTTTACTTTGTGGAGATCCTCTTCAACTTATGAAGACAATTCATCATGCATATAAAGAGATAACGAAGATAATGACATGCATAATGAAAAATGGATGTCTGCGGAATGGCTTTATGCGGGATTTATCATCGCATCACAAAGTGGCAGAAAAAAGTAGCAGACAACCATCGAGTTTAAGTGTTACAACTCAAAGAACCAAATTATTTCATAAAACGAGAGTTTTAAAGAATTAGCAAAAATTAATGCAACCACCCATAAGGACCCGCTTGAAGACTATCAACTCATATGCTTCTCCCCCTTTTGTCAGTAATGACCAAAAAGGTTTGAAGACATAAGTATCTACTCGTTTCCAGAAGGAGTAGACGATGGAGCAGGGTCGACGTTGGAGTTTGGTGGTGCAGACGGGCCCGATGCAGTGTCGTGGTGCAGTGTAGCCAAGGTTGGTGAAGTGGCGTCGTCTTCTTCATCGACGACTCTCGCAACAACAGTTGCAGCCGAAGATAAATGCTCAGAATCTTCAATGGAGGGAGTGCGACGCCAGCTTGCATTTGGTGGAGGCCTGGATTCAAACTTGAAGTTCTCTGTGAAGCCATCTTCGCGAAGATCGTCTTCAGGGCAGATCATTGTGAGGCTCTTCCAGGACCGCCGTCAGGCTTCATGTGCAACAAATGAGTTCTTGGTGGCCAAGTTACGGATGCAATTGACATCCACCAAGAGACTCTGCATTTGGCGCTTCAGCCAGTCTTGATGCTTCTCCTGCTTCTGATGCAATGCCACAAGAAGCTCTCGGCCATTGAGTACACGAGATCGCTTCCGAGGCCTTTGGGCAATAGTACTTGCAGTGGCTTTAGTGTTAGCACGGTGTGGCACTCTCATGTTTCCAGCCAAAGGATAAGCGGGGGTTGCAGCATTGGGGACAAGAATTCCTTCAATTGGCTGCGAGAAGATTTGATGTTCAGCATTCTGAAGATGTAGGGGCTTCTTGGCAGGCTCGGGGTAGATGGCTTCAATAGACAGATCAACCTCAGGCAGAAAAACAATGTGGTTGCGCGCTGAGGGCTGATAGTCTATAGTGGAATGAAGCTTAATCAGACGCATCACCCATGGAGCATAGAACTTCAGGCCAAACAGATCAATCCCAGAAGCAGCAAGTTGTCTGATGAAGAAATCTTGGGTGTTGAATCTGATGCCATTGATGATATAGAATACCAAAGTCTTCATGGCTCCTTCAATTTTAGCTTCAGAAGAGTGTCCCTTGATCGGCCATAGAGTACGCCTCAGAATATGATATACTGTGTGTGGCAAGTACTCGAGGTCCTTCACAAAGAACTCCTTTGGGTATTCAACGTCTTGACGTAATGGCTTCATCATGCTGAGCATCTGGCTCATGTTTGGTTCAGGCCTCTGAAAAATGCTCTGTAGCTCATCTCTATGACGCTGACAATCAGGTTCATATAATTCATGTGGAGTGGACAGGGAAGTAAGCTCGATGATGTCTTGAGCTTTGGCTTCATGATGTACATCACATGACATCCACTCAAGGATCCAAGTCTTCGGATCCCTGTTGTAGCCGCGAATATGGAAGGTGGCATAGAACTGCAGTAGAAGCTCTTCATTCTAGTGTTCTTTGTCAGTCACGAAAGGCAGAAGACCAACATCCCTAAAGCAGTCAAGAGCTTCTTCAAGACAAGGCAGCCCAACTATAGCTTCACAATCCAGACGCATGTGTGGAAAGATCCGCTCTTGGTTGTAGAGGATGCATGAGTAATAGCTTCGCTGCTGATAACTCCAGAATCTATCGGAGGAGATCTTTGGCTTCAAATAAGGATTCTTGGCGCTGTCAAAGAAGGTATTGTGCTATCTGAAAGAACCCTGTGTAGTTGCAGCACTTGGAAGCCTTGGCAGCCTAGGTTGGGACTTCTGAACTTGAGGCCTCTGCTCCACATGGTAATCATATTGTGGCCCGAGAGCAGTGAGTGGAACCATAACAGGCCATCTGACTGTGACAAACTGACCATGATTAAAGGCCTGTTCCATGGTGTGAGGTCTTGGAGGAGGAACGGTGCCATCCGAGATGATAGGTGTCACGGTGGCTTCAGTATCCACATTAGCTTCAGGCTCCACATTGTCTTCAGCCATGACTGAGTCATTGGCTTCAGTGGCGTTGTTGGTGGCAGCCTCAGGATTTTCAACCTCCATCTGTTCAAGGACTGGAGGGTCGGGCACAATCACATTCTCCTCGAGAATGACTTGATCACTAGCTGGGGGTGTGGCAACTCTTTCTTCTTCTTTGTTTTCATCGGTTGATGCAGCCGGAATGTCTTCAACAACTTTGGCTTCGGACTCATAGGCATTCGTAGTAGGGGTGGCTTCAGGAAACACTTGACGTGCGACTGAGCTTTGTTGCACTTCCTCTTCTGGAATGCTCGACATGGTGACCTGTGGCCTGGGGCCTTTGCGAAGCCTGCGAAACGCTGGCGACGCCTTTGGTGAGGGAGTGGTATGTACCTGTTGGAAATATGCCCTAGAGGCAATAATAAATGGTTATTATTATATTTCTGTGTTCATGATAATAGTCTTTTATTCATGCTATAATTGTATTGTCCGGAAATCGTAATACATGTGTGAATACATAGACCACAACCTGTCCCTAGTAAGCCTCTAGTTGACTAGCTCGTTGATCAACAGATAGTCATGGTTTCCTGACTATGGACATAGGATGTCATTGATAACGGGATCACATCATTAGGAGAATGATGTGATGGACAAGACCCAACTTAAGCATAGCATAAAAGATCGTGTAGTTTCGTTTGCTAGTGCTTTTCCAATGTCAAGTATCTTTTCCTTAGACCATGAGGTCGTGCAACTCCCGGATACCGTAGGAGTGCTTTGGGTGTGCCAAACGTCACAACGTAACTGGGTGACTATAAAGGTGCATTACGGGTATCTCCGAAAGTGTCTGTTGGGTTGGCACGGATCGAGACTGGGATTTGTCACTCCGTGTAAACGGAGAGGTATCTCTGGGCCCACTCGGTAATGCATCATCATAATGAGCTCAATGTGACTAAGGCGTTAGTCACGGGATCATGCATTGCGGTACGAGTAAAGAGACTTGCTGGTAACGAGATTGAACAAGGTATTGGGATACCGACGATCGAATCTCGGGCAAGTAACATACCGATTGACAAAGGGAATTGCATACGGATTGATTGAATCCTCGACACCGTGGTTCACCCGATGATATCATCGTGGAACATGTGGGAGCCAACATGGGTATCCAGATCCCGCTGTTGGTTATTGACCGGAGAGGCGTCTCGGTCATGTCTGCATGTCTCCCGAACCCGTAGGGTCTACACACTTAAGGTCCGGTGACGCTAGGGTTGTAGAGATATATGTATGCGGAAACCCGAAAGTTGTTCGGAGTCCCGGATGAGATCCCGGACATCACGAGAGGTTCCGGAATGGTCCGGAGGTGAAGAATTATATATAGGAAGTCCAGTTTTGGCCACCGGGAAAGTTTCGGGGGTTATCGGTATTGTACCGGGACCACCGGAAGGGTCCCGGGGGTCCACCGGGTGGGGCCACCTGTCCCGGAGGGCCCCGTGGGCTGAAAGTGGAGGGGAACCAGCCCCTAATGGGCTGGGGCGCCACTTTGGGCCTCCCCCCCATGCGCCTAGGGTTGGGAACCCTAGGGGGGGAGTTCCCCCTTGCCTTGGGGGGCAAGGCAACCCCTTCCCCCCTTGGCCGCCGCCCCCCCAACCCTAGATGGGTTTTGGCCGGTTCCCCCCTCCCAAGGGGTCCTATAAATAGTGGGGGGGAGGGAGGGCAGCAAACACACAGCCTTTGGCGCCTCCCTCCTCCCCTGCAACACCTCTCTCTCGCGCGCAGAAGCTCGGCGAAGCCCTGCCAGAGAGCCGCTACATCCACCACCACGCCGTCGTGCTGTTGGATCTCCATCAACCTCTCCTCCCCCCTTGCTGGATCAAGAAAGGAGGAGACGTCGCTGCACCGTACGTGTGTTGAACGCGGAGGTGCCGTCCGTTCGGCACTCGGTCATCGGTGATTTGGATCACGGCGAGTACGACTCCGTCATCCACGTTCATTGGAACGCTTCCGCTCGCGATCTACAAGGGTATGTAGATCCACTCCTTTCCCCTCGTTGCTAGTAGACTCCATAGATGCATCTTGGTGAGCGTAGGAAAATTTTAAATTATGCTACGATTCCCAACAGTGGCATCATGAGCCAGGCCTATGCGTAGTTACTATGCACGAGTAGAACACAAAGAAGTTGTGGGCGTTGATGTTGCCAATTCTTCTTGCCGCTACTAGTCGTTTCTTGTTTCGGCGGCATTGTAGGATGAAGCGGCCCGGACCGACCTTACACGTACGCTTACGTGAGACAGGTTCCACCGACTGACATGCACTAGTTGCATAAGGTGGCTAGCGGGTGTCTGTCTCTCCTACTTTAGTCGGAACGGATTCGATGAAAAGGGTCCTTATGAAGGGTAAATAGAAATTGGCAAATCACGTTGTGGTCATACGTAGGTAAGAAATCGTTCTTGCTAGAAACCTACAAACCACGTAAAAACTTGCAACAACAATTAGAGGACGTCTAACTTGTTTTTGCAGCAAGTGATATATGTGATATGATATGGCCAGAAGATGTGATGAATGATATATGTGATGTATGAGATTGATCATATTCTTGTAATAGGAATCACGACTTGCATGTCGATGAGTATGACAACCGGCAGGAGCCATAGGAGTTGTCTTTATTATTTTGCATGACCTGCGTGTCATTGAATAACGCCATGTAATTTACTTTACTTTGTTGCTAAACGGTTAGCCATAGAAGTAGAAGTAATCGTTGGCGTGACAACTTCATGAAGACACAATGATGGAGATCATGATGATGGAGATCATGGTGTCATGCCGGTGACGAAGATGATCATGGTGCCCCGAAGATGGAGATCAAAGGAGGATGATGATATTGGCCATATCATGTCACTATTTGATTGCATGTGATGTTTATCATGTTTTTGCATCTTATTTGCTTAGTACGACGGTAGCAAGTAGGATGATCCCTTATAATAATTTCAAGAAAGTGTTCACCCTAACTGTGCACCGTTGCGAAGGTTCGTCGTTTCGAAGCACCACGTGATGATCGGGTGTGATAGATTCTTACGTTCGCATACAACGGGTGTTGACGAGCCTAGCATGTACAGACATGGCCTCGGAACACACGCAATACACTTAGGTTGACTTGACGAGCCTAGCATGTACAGACATGGCCTCGGAACACGGAGGACCGAAAGGTCGAGCATGAGTCGTATAGAAGATACGATCAACATGGAGATGTTCACCGATCTTGACTAGTCCGTCTCACGTGATGATCGGACACGGCCTAGTTGAGTTCGGATCGTGTTTCACTTAGATGACTAGAGGGATGTCTATCTGAGTGGGAGTTCATTAAATAATTTGATTATATGAACTTAATTATCATGAACTTAGTCTAAATCTTTACACTATGTATTGTAGATCAAATGGCCCACGTTGTCCTCAATTTCAACGCGTTCCTAGAGAAAACCAAGCTGAAAGATGATGGCAGCAACTATACGGACTGGGTCCGGAACCTGAGGATCATCCTCATAGCAGCCAAGAAAGATTATGTCTTAGAAGCACCGCTAGGTGAAGCACCAATCCCTGAGAACCAAGACGTTATGAACGCTTGGCAGCAGCGTGCTGATGATTACTCCCTCGTTCAGTGCGGCATGCTTTACAGCTTAGAACCGGGTCTCCAAAAGCGTTTTGAGAAACATGGAGCATATGAGATGTTCGAGGAGCTGAAACTGGTTTTTCAAGCTCATGCCCGGGTCGAGAGATATGATGTCTCCGACAAGTTCTTCAGCTGTAAAATGGAGGAGAACAGTTCTGTTAGTGAGCACATACTCAGAATGTCTGGGTTGCACAACCGCTTGTCTCAGCTGGGAGTTAATCTCCCGGATGACGCGGTCATTGACAGAATCCTCCAGTCGCTTCCACCAAGCTACAAGAGCTTTGTGATGAACTACAATATGCAGGGGATGGAAAAGACCATTCCCGAGGTGTATTCAATGCTGAAATCAGCTGAGGTAGAGATCAGAAAAGAACATCAAGTGTTGATGGTGAATAAAACCACTAAGTTCAAGAAGGGCAAGGGTAAGAAGAACTTCAAGAAGGACGGCAAGGGAGTTGCCGCGCCCGGTAAGCCAGTTACCGGGAAGAAGTCAAAGAATGGACCCAAGCCCGAGACTGAGTGCTTTTATTGCAAGGGAAGTGGTCACTGGAAGCGGAACTGCCCCAAATATTTAGCGGACAAGAAGAAGGCCGGCAACACCCAAGGTATATGTGATATACAAGTAATTGATGTGTACCTTACCAGTACTCGTAGTAGCTCCTGGGTATTTGATACCGGTGCGGTTGCTCATATATGTAACTCAAATCAGGAACTACGGAATAAACGGAGACTGGCAAAAGACGAGGTGACGATGCGCGTCGGGAATGGTTCCAAGGTCGATGTGATCGCCGTCGGCACGCTACCTCTGCATCTACCCACGGGATTAGTTATAAACCTCAATAATTGTTATTTAGTGCCAGCTTTGAGCATGAACATTGTATCTGGATCTCGTTTAATTCGAGATGGCTACTCATTTAAATCTGAGAATAATGGTTGTTCTATTTATTTGAGAGATATGTTTTATGGTCATGCCCCGCTGGTCAATGGTTTATTCCTGATGAATCTCGAACGTGATGCTACACATGTTCATAGTGTGAATACCAAAAGATGTAAAGTTGATAACGATAGTCCCACATACTTGTGGCACTGCCGCCTTGGTCACAATGGTGTCAAGCGCATGAAGAAGCTCCATGCAGATGGACTTTTGGAGTCTCTTGATTACGAATCATTTGACACGTGCGAACCATGCCTCATGGGTAAGATGACCAAGACTCCGTTCTCCGGAACAATGGAGCGAGCAACCAACTTATTGGAAATCATACATACCGATGTGTGCGGTCCAATGAGTGTTGAGGCTCGCGGAGGATATCGTTATGTTCTCACTCTCACTGATGATTTAAGTAGATATGGGTATGTCTACCTAATGAAACACAAGTCTGAAACCTTTGAAAAGTTCAAGGAATTTCAGAGTGAGGTTGAGAATCAACGTGACAGGAAAATAAAATTCTTACGATCAGATCGTGGTGGAGAATATTTAAGTCACGAATTTGGTACACACTTAAGGAAATGTGGAATAGTTTCACAACTCACGCCGCCTGGAACACCTCAGAGAAATGGTGTGTCCGAACGTCGTAATCGCACTCTATTGGATATGGTGCGATCTATGATGTCTCTTACCGATTTACCGCTCTCATTTTGGGGTTATGCTTTAGAGACTGCCGCATTCACTTTAAATAGGGCACCGTCTAAATCCGTTGAGACGACACCGTATGAATTATGGTTTGGGAAGAAACCTAAGCTGTCGTTTCTAAAAGTTTGGGGATGCGATGCTTATGTCAAGAAACTTCAACCTGAAAAGCTCGAACCCAAATCGGAAAAATGCGTCTTCATAGGATACCCTAAGGAAACTATTGGGTACACCTTCTACCTCAGATCCGAAGGCAAGATCTTCGTTGCCAAGAACGGGTCCTTTCTAGAGAAGGAGTTTCTCTCGAAAGAATTGAGTGGGAGGAAAGTGGAACTTGATGAGGTGATAGTCACCCCTTCCGAGTCGGAAAATAGCGCAGCGCGGGAAAATGTTCCTGTGGTGCCTACACCGACGGGGGAGGAAGTTAATGATGATGATCATGAAGCTTCGGATCAAGTTGCCACTGAACTTCGTAGGTCCACAAGGACACGTTCCGCACCAGAGTGGTACGGCAACCCTGTCCTGGAAATCATGTTGTTAGACAACGGTGAACCTTCGAACTATGAAGAAGCGATGGCGGGCCCGGATTCCGACAAATGGCTAGAAGCCATGAAATCCGAGATAGAATCCATGTATGAAAACAAAGTATGGACTTTGACTGACTTGCCCGATGAGCGGCGAGCCATAGAAAACAAATGGATCTTTAAGAAGAAGACGGACGCAGATGGTAATGTGACCATCTACAAAGCTCGACTTGTCGCTAAGGGTTATCGACAAGTTCAAGGGGTTGACTACGATGAGACTTTCTCACCCGTAGCGAAGCTGAAGTCCGTCCGAATCATGTTAGCAATTGCCGCATACTATGATTATGAGATATGGCAGATGGACGTCAAAACGGCATTCCTTAACGGCTTCCTTAAGGAAGAGTTGTATATGATGCAGCCGGAAGGTTTTGTCGATCCTAAGAATGCTAACAAAGTATGCAAGCTCCAGCGCTCAATCTATGGGCTGGTGCAAGGATCTCGGAGTTGGAACATTCGCTTTGATGAGATGATCAAAGCGTTTGGGTTTACACAGACTTATGGAGAAGCCTGTGTTTACAAGAAAGTGAGTGGGAGCTCTGTAGCATTTCTCATATTATATGTGGATGACATATTATTGATGGGAAATGATATAGAATTCTTGGAAAGTATAAAGGCCTATTTGAATAAGTGTTTTTCAATGAAGGACCTTGGAGAAGCTGCTTACATATTAGGCATCAAGATCTATAGAGATAGATCAAGACGCCTCATTGGTCTTTCACAGAGTACATACCTTGACAAGATATTGAAGAAGTTCAGTATGGATCAGTCCAAGAAGGGGTTCTTGCCTGTATTGCAAGGTGTGCGATTGAGCACGGCTCAATGCCCGACCACGGCAGAAGATATAGAAGAGATGAGTGTCATCCCCTATGCCTCGGCCATAGGGTCTATTATGTATGCCATGCTGTGTACCAGACCTGATGTAAACCTTGCCGTAAGTTTGGTAGGAAGGTACCAAAGTAATCCCGGCAAGGAACACTGGACAGCGGTCAAGAATATCCTGAAGTACCTGAAGAGGACTAAGGATATGTTTCTCGTTTATGGAGGTGACGAAGAGCTCGTCGTAAAGGGTTACGTCGACGCTAGCTTCGACACAGATCCGGATGACTCGAAGTCACAGACCGGATACGTGTATATTTTGAATAGAGGAGCAGTAAGCTGGTGCAGTTGCAAGCAAAGCGTCGTGGCGGGATCTACATGTGAAGCGGAATACATGGCAGCCTCGGAGGCAGCACAGGAAGCAGTCTGGATGAAGGAGTTCATTACCGACCTAGGGGTGATTCCCAATGCGTCGGGCCCAATGACTCTCTTCTGTGACAACACTGGAGCTATTGCCCTTGCGAAGGAGCCCAGGTTTCACAGGAAGACCAGGCATATCAAGCGTCGCTTCAACTCCATTCGTGAAAGTGTTCAAAATGGAGACATAGATATTTGTAAAGTACACACGGACCTGAATGTAGCAGATCCGTTGACTAAACCTCTCCCTAGGGCAAAACATGATCAACACCAGGACGCAATGGGTGTTCGATTCATCACAATGTAACTAGATTATTGACTCTAGTGCAAGTGGGAGACTGTTGGAAATATGCCCTAGAGGCAATAATAAATGGTTATTATTATATTTCTGTGTTCATGATAATAGTCTTTTATTCATGCTATAATTGTATTGTCCGGAAATCGTAATACATGTGTGAATACATAGACCACAACCTGTCCCTAGTAAGCCTCTAGTTGACTAGCTCGTTGATCAACAGATAGTCATGGTTTCCTGACTATGGACATAGGATGTCATTGATAACGGGATCACATCATTAGGAGAATGATGTGATGGACAAGACCCAACTTAAGCATAGCATAAAAGATCGTGTAGTTTCGTTTGCTAGTGCTTTTCCAATGTCAAGTATCTTTTCCTTAGACCATGAGGTCGTGCAACTCCCGGATACCGTAGGAGTGCTTTGGGTGTGCCAAACGTCACAACGTAACTGGGTGACTATAAAGGTGCATTACGGGTATCTCCGAAAGTGTCTGTTGGGTTGGCACGGATCGAGACTGGGATTTGTCACTCCGTGTAAACGGAGAGGTATCTCTGGGCCCACTCGGTAATGCATCATCATAATGAGCTCAATGTGACTAAGGCGTTAGTCACGGGATCATGCATTGCGGTACGAGTAAAGAGACTTGCTGGTAACGAGATTGAACAAGGTATTGGGATACCGACGATCGAATCTCGGGCAAGTAACATACCGATTGACAAAGGGAATTGCATACGGATTGATTGAATCCTCGACACCGTGGTTCACCCGATGATATCATCGTGGAACATGTGGGAGCCAACATGGGTATCCAGATCCCGCTGTTGGTTATTGACCGGAGAGGCGTCTCGGTCATGTCTGCATGTCTCCCGAACCCGTAGGGTCTACACACTTAAGGTCCGGTGACGCTAGGGTTGTAGAGATATATGTATGCGGAAACCCGAAAGTTGTTCGGAGTCCCGGATGAGATCCCGGACATCACGAGAGGTTCCGGAATGGTCCGGAGGTGAAGAATTATATATAGGAAGTCCAGTTTTGGCCACCGGGAAAGTTTCGGGGGTTATCGGTATTGTACCGGGACCACCGGAAGGGTCCCGGGGGTCCACCGGGTGGGGCCACCTGTCCCGGAGGGCCCCGTGGGCTGAAAGTGGAGGGGAACCAGCCCCTAATGGGCTGGGGCGCCACTTTGGGCCTCCCCCCCATGCGCCTAGGGTTGGGAACCCTAGGGGGGGAGTTCCCCCTTGCCTTGGGGGGCAAGGCAACCCCTTCCCCCCCTTGGCCGCCGCCCCCCCAACCCTAGATGGGTTTTGGCCGGCTCCCCCCTCCCAAGGGGTCCTATAAATAGTGGGGGGGAGGGAGGGCAGCAAACACACAGCCTTTGGCGCCTCCCTCCTCCCCTGCAACACCTCTCTCTCGCGCGCAGAAGCTCGGCGAAGCCCTGCCAGAGAGCCGCTACATCCACCACCACGCCGTCGTGCTGTTGGATCTCCATCAACCTCTCCTCCCCCCTTGCTGGATCAAGAAAGGAGGAGACGTCGCTGCACCGTACGTGTGTTGAACGCGGAGGTGCCGTCCGTTCGGCACTCGGTCATCGGTGATTTGGATCACGGCGAGTACGACTCCGTCATCCACGTTCATTGGAACGCTTCCGCTCGCGATCTACAAGGGTATGTAGATCCACTCCTTTCCCCTCGTTGCTAGTAGACTCCATAGATGCATCTTGGTGAGCGTAGGAAAATTTTAAATTATGCTACGATTCCCAACAGTACCATGTAGTTGTCGTCGTCAAGCACCGGAGTGGTGACTTGAGGTGGTGGTGTTCTTGGTGTCTCATCATGTACTGGGGTGTCTTACTGTTAGCGCTCCGCCCATGAGTCATCTTGAGCGATTGGCGTTAATGGACGACCAATGCTTATGAGTTCACTGCTCGTTAGAGCAGGCGATGATACCGACTGGGACTGGAGCTGAGGAAGGACTACATCATCATCAACATTGTCTTCGTGACCAATGTCTTAAGCGGTGTTGGGGTCAGCAGTTGGAACTTCTTCACTTGCATGAGCCTCTGTGGAAGTAAGCTCATGAATCACAAGACGACGCTCTTGGTTGGTCGAGGCCGGAAGAGCGACGGAGATAGGTTCAACAATGAGGGGCTCTGGGGCAGCAGCACACACTTTCTTTGAAGACTTTGTCTTCAATTTCTTCTTGGATGGAGCTGATGTCGCTTGAAGCTACGTCGGTATTTCCCCAAAGAGAAAGAGATGATGCACCACAGTGGCGGTAGATATTTCCCTCAGATATGAAACCAAGGTTATCGAACCAGTAGGAGAACCAAGCAACACAACGTAAACAGTCCTGCACACAGATAACAAATCCTCGCAACCCGACGTGTTAAAGGGGTTGTCAATCCCTTCGGGAGTACGGCGCCTGAAGATAGGCAAACAGACGTGAGATAATTTTGTACTAAATTGATAGATCGAACGCCAAATAAAATAAATAAGGAAAAATTACAGCAAGGTATTTTTGTATTTTTTGGTTTAATAGATCTGAATAAAAATGCAAAGGAAAAGTAGATTGCAAGCAAATATATGAGAAAGAAGACCCGGGGGCCGTAGGTTTCACTAGTGGCTTCTCTCGAGAAAGATAGCAAACGGTGGGTAAATAAATTATTGTTGGGCAATTGATAGAACCTTAAATAATTATGACGATATCCAAGCAATGATCATTACATAGGCATCACGTCCAAGATTAGTAGACCGACTCCTGCCAGCATCTACTACTATTACTCCACACATCGACCGCTATCCAGCATGCATCTAGTGTATTAAGTTCATGGAAAAACAGAGTAATGCAATAAGAACGATGACATGATGTAGACAAGATCCGTTTACCTATTGCGATACATACGTGTCGGTTCCATTTTGTAACATCCCAAAATTCTAAATTTTGGAATGTTATATTAAATAAATAGTTTTGGTTGATTGCTTGGTTGTGGTGTGGTTGCTTGTGTGAAATTTGAAACTTTTTGAAAGTTGAATGAGAGGGAATAAAAGGACTTTCCGAAACTTTCACCCTGCATTTATGATCTCCATGAATTCAAATTCATTTCATCACAAAACCCTGGAGTGAAGATGATATTACTTCTTCCATTTAAATAAATGAAAAGGGTTTTGAAAAGATTTGAATTTCATTTGGAACTATTTCAAATTCAGAAACTTTAAGCAACTCAATGATTTTCATGAGAGAAGATAAAATGACTTCTTCAAATCATATGAAATATGAGTTGGAAGTTTCAAAGAATCAAATTTAAAGTCCCTTTTGAAAGTATTTTTCAATTTGAAGTTATTTGGTTTTTATTCAAATTATTTTTCTCCAAAAATAAAATATATGGAAAATAGGGTAAAATGATTCCCTACATTAGAAAATTGGAGAAAAATAGGTTTGAAATTATTTTGTTTTTTGGCTTTTTAGATTTTCCTTTTTCTTCTTCTGTTTTTTGTTTCTTTTCTTCTTTCTTCCTTTTCAAGTTTTATTTCCCTTTTTTCTGTTTTGTTTTCTATTCTTTTTTCTTCTTCTTCTTCAAATTTACATTTCTTTTAGGAAAAGTTTGAATTCAGAATTTTGAAAATGTTCCTTTTCTAAAATTTTGTTCATAAATTTTGAAAAAATGTTCTAAGTTTCAAAATCTTCAAGACTTTAAAAAAATGGTCATGTTTTCTATGTTCACAAATTCAAAATATGTTTGGGAGTTTTCCAAAAATGTTCATGGCTTCAATTTGTTGTGAATTCCAAAAAAATGTTACTTTTTTCAAACTTTGTTCACAGATTCAAAAACATTCAAGAATTTCAAAAAATGTTCAGGGGTTTCCAAATTTTTCGGAATTGTAAAATTGTTCAGAAGTTTAAAAAATGATCTCTTTTTCTTTGAAATTTGTTCACGTTTATTAAAAAACGTTCGCATGTCAAAAAATTGTCCACAATTGGAAAAAAATGTTTGGGATTCCAAAAATTGTTAATAATTACAATTTTTCATTTAAAAAAGTAAAATTTTAAAATCCTGTTGTTCAAAAAATGTTCGGACTTTGATACATTACTTACTTTTGGAAATAATGTTTACAATTTCGAAGAATTGTTCCAATAAAATAAAGAAGTGTTGAGCTCTGCCACTGTGGTTAGTTCTTTGAAATTAGCACCACGAATCAGTCACTTACAATCATCAGCTCCGATGGCTATCGACAACACTTCATTACTGAGAGGTCGTCTACAACGTGGTGCTTTTTCGTGATGTTTCCTGTTGCGCTACAGTTCCAGCAGGAGCTTCCCATCGCACCTGATTGCTGCGTGCACCCGCAGGCGTCCGCAATGGACCGGCTCAGTCGGGGTGTATCCTGTGCGGAGGAGCGTCCATTTGCCGCAAAGTGCGGCGTGTAGGAGCTCCTCAAGATACCTTGCGTGCTTTAGGCGCTTGAATCCCCGTTGGTGCTCCCGCGGACGATAGACAAGCCGTGATCTAATAGCTATTTTTTGGTCTTCTCGCTTAGTCGCCCTCGTCGGCTAAAAAAACAACACATATTTTTTTAATTAAAAACGAACAGGTATTGGTTCATGAACAAAACCGACTTCCGCTTTTTATAGATTAAAAATGTTTGTGGATTTAAGCTAGTTCATTAATTTGAAAACATCATGAATTTTAAAAAAGTTCATGGATTTAAAGTTCACAAATTTGAAGAAGTTCATGATTTGAAATAGGGTGCACAGATTTGAAAAAAAATGTTCAAAAATTTGATTTTCTTTCAGAATTTATAAAAAAATTCACAATTTTTACAAATGTTCACAAAATTGAAAAAAGAGTCCAACTATCAATGAGTCCTTGTCGTGGAAAGGTAGGGTTTTCCTCTATCTCCAGTCATCAAAAGAAAAAGAATTTAGCCGATCGGACGAATAGGAGGAGTTCGATCGTAATTCATCCGGCAACTAAAGAAACCAGCCGGTAAAAGCAGCCCAGGATCCTGACATCGATCGTCTCTACGCATCGGGCTGATCGTACAAGCTTAGGTGAGATAAGCTAGCGCTCATGGACAACGCCGGGCTGCTCGCCGCCTGCCTCGCCACCGTCGTGGCCTACCTGCTCGCTGGACATCGATTGATGGGTGCCGCCGACGCCCGCTGGCGCCACATTCTCGTCGTTCCCATTGGCCGGAGAGCCAAACACGTGGCGCTCGCCGTCGCGTTGTGCCTTCACGCGGCGGTCCTCCTCTTGTCCCTCACCACCAGCAGGGACCTCGCGATGCACCTCCACGCGACGGAGGCCAAGCTAACGCGCATGGAGCAAATTATCCGTAAGTGTCGAGCCAGAAATTAATCATTATTCTTGTAGTACGTTAAATCCATCAACTGTAGTATATCCGAATTATTGCATATTACCCCAACATATAACGCAGCAAGGTGCAATAGCTGTTTTCTGAAGATCGCCATCTTTGATAGTACTACTAAATAAATTTGTGATCGGTTGCCTGTATTTAGAGAACCAAGAAAAACACAACAACGAGATGATGAACAGCATAGCAAGTATGTTGTCCAATACTTCCGATGAAATAAAGTTGCTGACCTACAAACTCACCAAAGCCGACGGCACGACAAACTCTGAATTCACTGTCGCAGTGGAAGATGATCTCCAGCCATCGCAAGGTGAAACCATGGTAAGGATACCACGCTGTTCCCTCTAATATTTACAGACAATGGAAGACATAAGAAAGTCAGTGTACACGATGACTTTAGCGCGCATACTGCTTCTACCGTTACTTGGTTGTACTTACTTTGACTTTGCTTCGCTCGTGAATCGTGATCACCTCATGGCAGGATCAGGAGTTTCCCAGCATTTGTGATGACCCGGAGCCGGAGGATGCACCGATACCTGATCAGCGAGACGAAGCAACGGAACCACACAAGCCATGGAGATTCTTCTCGGTGCCCGAAGGCCACGTCTTTGTGCCAGAATGCGTCGGCGGCGACGAGCTCATAGTGCACATCCGGCCGTCCTCGCAAAGTGACCCCGAGCACGGCGCCACCGTTGACGACGACCAACAGCTCCCCTTCACCTGCGGACATCCGGAGGCGGGAACGCCGTCCTTTTACGACGGCGGTCCTTACCGCGCGCTGTTCTGGTCGCTGCCCGAGCTTGACGACCAAGGCCCAAAAAACGTCTTGCCGTTACCATGGTCGCGGTCGGAGATGTGGGGCAGGCTGACGGTGGCGGCGCTGGATGGGACTTGGGCCGTAAACCCCCCGATTATACACGAACATGCGTTACCTGAGTCCGTGACGCTCTCCACCGACGTGGTGATGTTCTACCGGCCGGACCCGGAGGCTGGGGGAACGAATGTGATGATTGCTGCAACCGAGGATGTGGAGCATGTGTATAGCATGGAGGAACATGGCGGCCCGGCGGTGACCGCTCTCACGCCGCACTCTATTCTTCCCACGTATTCTGGTCTTCCCTAGGAGATGCATCTTTTGTCTCAACCATTTATGACCAATAGGAGCTATATACTTGGTGCCGTTAGATGTTTTTTTTAAAACAAAGATGACATAGAGAGAGCAACAAGTTAACGAGCGCTCCTTCGGGAGCCTCGCAACGATCAGCGCGCCAAGTGGCGCTCTCAGCTATTCGCCACGTGTCGCGCTCTAAGCGCTCTCTTCCGATTTTATTTTTTATTTTCCGCACGCGTTTTCGGCTTTTTAAACGGTTTTTTCGACGTTTTGGTTTTCCACTGGTCTTCCTTAGCTTTTCGATAAAAAAACTTTTTGCACGAAAAAACACATTTTCTTTTTTCCCTTTCGCGAGAGTCAAGGTTTTGCTTTCGCGAGAGACACGGTTTTGCTTTCGCGAGAGTCACGGCCGTGCCTCTCGGAAACGAAAAAAAACGCGTTTTCTGTTTCTTTTTTCTTTTCGCGAGAGTCACAGTTTTGCTTTCAGGCATGAGTGTGCTTTCACGAGAGTCACGGCCATGCCTCTCGAAAACGAAAAAAAACACGGTTTCAGTTTTTTCCTTTCGCGCGAGTCACGGTTTTGCTTCCGCGGGGGGCACGGTTGTGCTTTAGCAAGCGTCACGGCCGTGCCTCTCGGAAACGAAAAAAACACGTTTTCTGTTTTTCTTTCTTTCGCGAGAGTCACGGTTTTGCTTCCGTGAGAGGCACGGTTGTGTTTTCGCGAGAGTCACGGCCGTGCCTCTCAGAAACAGAAAAAAATGTGTTTTCTGTTTTTTCCTTTCGCGAGAGTCACGGTTTTGCTTCCGCGAGAGGCACGGTTGTGCATTCTCGAGAGTCACGGCCGTGCATCCTTGGAAACGAAAAAATGCGTTTTCTCTTTTTTTCTTCTTCAGGGAGAGTCACGGTTTTGCTTCCGCGAGAGGCACGGTTGTGATTTCGTGGGAGGCACGGGCGTGCCTCTTTCGGAAAGTGAAAAAATCCGTGCTCCCGGTTTAGTTTTTTCGTCCGGTTTTTTCATGAAAAAAAAGTTCGTCAAAACCTATCAACATGGGATCTAGTTTTGAAGATCTCGAAGCGAGGAATCCAACTGTGAAAGCGGTTCAAGATTTGGACGCACGGTTTGAGAGACAGAACGTTTTGAATAAACGGATCTACGAAAAAAGGGAAAACTCACAGGTTGTGAGTGATCTTTGCAACGAGTACTCCTCATCTAGATTTCGTGATATAGAGGCGTCTGGCTTTAAATTAGGCCAGTACTCGGCGCCAACGCGCCGGCCCAAAGCCTTCGGATCCTTCCTGTTGTAGTCGTTCGATCGAGCCTCTCGTACGTGTTCCTTCTTCCCCCCGATGCTAAATATCCTAGTGCCTCGTCGCCCCTCCCCCCGGGCCTCCTGCTTGCAGCTCCGCGCGCTGGCTCGCCATCGCCGCTCGCCGGAGCAGCTCGGCAGTTTCCGCGTTAGTGCCCCGTGTGGTTCCGCCTCCCTATGCAACAAAACGTGCTGCTGGTTTCAGCAAATAAACTCGCATGTCGTAGCATCGTCGTTGTTGCTCCATCGTAGCCGGTTGTAGCAACTGCGACTGCCGGTCGCAGCTCGCCATGGCCACTTGTAGCTTCCGCCGACGCCGGTTGTAGCTTGAAAAAACGCCGGTTGTAGCAAAAGACACATTGTCGCCGCCGTCGGGTCCGCATCATCATCGTGAAACGGTTGTAGCATTAGTCGACGACGCCACACCGGTTTGCAGCTTCGGTGTACGTGGTTGTAGCATCTCCACGAACTCATTGTAACGGTTGTAGCACGGCGTCGCCCGGCTAAAACTCCGGCGAACCCGGGTTGCAACTCTGACGAACGTGGTTGTAGCTTTTTTGGTGAACGATTGTAGCATTTGTCGACACACCTTGCCGGTTGTAGCTCCGGCATGCGCGCGTTGTAGCATTCGCGACTCTGTCGTCAGCAACCTCACTTGCCGGTCATGGTTCACCCACCCCAATGCCCTGCCGTTTTCAGCTCCTCCGTTTGCCGGTTGTAGCTCCTGCGTAGTGATGTCTACTGCGCAACTTTATTCTTGTAAACTCGTGTTGGGCCTCCAAGCGCAGAGTTTTGTAGGACTGTAGCAATTTTCCCTCAAGTGGATGACCTAAGGTTTATCAATCCGTGGGAGGTGTAGGATGAAGATGGTCACTCTCAAACAACCCTGCAACCAAATACAAGAAGTCTCTTGTGTCCTCAACACACCCAATACAATGAAAAATTGTATAGGTGCACTAGTTCGGCGAAGAGATGGTGATAAAAGTGTAATATGTATTTTTATAATCTAAATAAATAAAAACAGCAAGGTAGAAAATAATAAACGGGCACAAAAACAGTATTGCAATGCTTAGAAACAAGGCCTAGGGTCCGTACTTTCGCTAGTGCAATCTCTGAACAATGCTAATATAATTGGATCATATAACCACCCCTCAAAGTGCGATGAAGAATCACTCCAAAGTTCCTATCTAGTGGAGAACATAAGAAGAAATTATTTGTAGGGTACGAAACCACCTCAAAGCTATTCTTTCCGATCGATCTATCCAAGAGTTCGTACTAAAATAACACCAAATAATTTCAGATTTATAATACTCAATCCAACACAAAGAACCTCAAAGGGTGCCCCAAGATTTCTACCGGAGAAACCAAAAGACGAGAACGTGCATCAACCCATATGCATAGATTACCCCAATGTCACCGCGGGAATTCGCGAGTTGAATGCCAAAACACATATCAAGTGAATCAATATGATACCCCATTGTCAACACGAGTATTCATACGCAAGACATATATCAAGTGCTCTCAAATCCATAAGAGTATTCAATCCGACAACAACGAAATCTCAAAGGGAAAAACTCAATTCATCACAACAAGATAGAGAGGGGAGAACACCATATGATTCAACTATATTAACAAAGCCCGCGATACATCAAGATCATGACATCTCAAGAACACGAGCGAGAGAGAGAGAGATTAAACACATAGCTACTAGTACAGACCCTCAGCCCCGAGGGCGGACTACTCCCTCCTCATCGTGGTGGCCGCCGGGATGATGAAGATGGCCACCGATGATGATCTCCCCCTCCGGCAAGGTGCCGGAACGAGGTCTAGATTGATTTTCGGTGGCTACAGAGGCCTGCGGTGGCGGAACTTCTGATCTAGCTTAACCCAGGGTTTTTGGAATATTTGGGATTTTATAGGGCAAAGAGGGGGTGCGGGAGGCCACCGAGGTGGGCACAACCCACCAGGGCGCGCCTGGGCCTCCAGGCGCACCCAAGTGTCTTGTGCTCACCTCGGGCCCCCTCCTTGGTATTTCTTTGGCCCACTAGATGTCTTCTGGTCCCAAAAAAATCCACAAAAAGTTTCGCTGCGTTTGGACTCCGTTTGGTATTGATTTCCTGCAATGTAAAAATTAAGCAGAAAACAACAACTGGCACTTGGCACTATGTCAATAGGTTAGTACCAAAAAATTATATAAAATGACTATAAAATGATTGTAAAACATCCAAGAATGATAATATAACAACATGGAACAATAAAAAATTATAGATACGTTGGAGACGTATCAACATCCCCAAGCTTAATTCCTACTCATCCTCGAGTAGGTAAATGATAAAAACAGAATTTTTGATGTGGAATGCTGCCTAACATGTCATCTCATAGTCTTTTCTTTATAGCATGGACATTTGGACTTTTATATGGTTCAAAGAAATAGTCTAGTTTTGACATGAGACTTAAATACTCAAGCATACCAACAAGCAACCATGTCTTTCAAAATATCAATGCTAAAATAAGTTATCCCTAGCCCATCATGCTCAATCATTGATCCATTCATGAAACACACTCGCATATTAGCTACACCCAGTGCTCAAGTACGATCATAGTGCCCCCTAGTTGGTGCTTTATAAGAGAAGATGGAGACTCAAATTAAAAATAAAAATTGCATAAAGTAAAAGAAAGGCCCTTCGTAGAGGGAAGTAGGGATTTGTAGAGGTGCCAGAGCTCAAAGAGAAAACTGAGAGATAAAAACATTTTGAGAGGCATACTTTTCCCACCAACGAAAACGACTTAGAGCTCCCAACACTTTCCATGCTAGATATATCATAGGCGGTTCCCAAACAGAAAATAAAGTTTATTCCTTTTTCAACCATACTTTCACTTTCCATGGCTAGCCGTATCCACGGTTGCCCTCCATACCAACACTTTCCAAGGAATTTATTATTTGACAACATAAAGTAAATTCATTTTTCATTTCGGGACTGTGCATCCCTATTACCTTTGTCGTACCCTCGTGCAATGACAAGTGAATAAACACTTGTCTTGAGAATAACACATCTAGCATGGAAAATATTGGCCACCGCTCACCGCCTCGCGAGCGGTACGAGCACACAAAAGAGAAATTTATTTTGAAAATTAGATATGGTACATACAAATGTGCTTAGAACGGAAAAAGAACACCGCATATAGGTAGATATAGTGGACTCATGTCGCAAAACTGTTTTAAAGGATTTTGGATGCATAAGCAGTGATCATACTTAGTGCAAAATGAAGGCTAGCAAAAGATTAAGAAGCAAAACCAAGAAATGAATAATCTCATAAGTGAGCATTAAGCATAATTAACACCGAATAATGCACCACAAGTAGGATGTAATTTCATTGCATGACTATTGACTTCCGTGCTTGCATAGGGAATCACAAACCTCAACACCAATATTCTTACGAAAACACAATTACTCATCAACAAGACTCACATATCACATCATCATATCTCAAAACTATTGCTAGGAATCAAGTTTATTTTGTCCAATGATCTTCATGAAAGTTTTTATTATATCGTTCTTAGATACCTATCACTTTGGAACTAATTCTCATGTGTTGCTTTTGATAAGCTCAAACAAATATAAGTGAAGATAAAGAGAGTAGTCAAGTAAATAGGTAGCTAATTGTGGACTCTCTCTTATTTAAAAATTTCATATCTAAGTATTTTATTAAAATAGCAAGAAAAACAAAACAAAATGACATTCCAAGAATAGCACAACTCATGTGAAGAAGCAAAAGCTTAGGCCCAACCGATACTAACCGATAATTGTTGAAGAAGAAAGGTGGGATGCCTACCGGGGCATCCCCAAGCTTAGATGCTTGAGAATTCTTGGAATATTAGCTTGGGATGCCTTGGGCATCCCCAAGCTTGAGCTTTTGTGTCTCCTTAATTCCTCTCATATCATGGTTTTTCTAAATCTCAAAAACTTCATCCACACAAAACTCAACAAGAACTCGTGAGATAAGTTACTATAAATCAATGCAAAAGCTATTCTCTACTGTAGCAAATCACTAAAATTATTATTCAACATTGCATGCTAAATGCCTCTGCATATTTAATACTCCTATCCTCAAATAGAATCATTAAACAAGCAAACTTATGCAAACAATGCAGCAATCTGCCAAAACAACACAATCTGTAAAGAATGCAAGATTCATCATACTTTCCTAACTCCAAAAATTCTGAAAATTTACTACACTGTAGAAAATTAGTCAGAGCTTATTGTGCAAAAAGTTTCAACATTTTATCACATTCTGACTTTTCTAGGAAATTTTTGCAACAACGATAAACTTTCTGTTTTGAAACAGCAACATGTATACTTGCAAAATAAGCATGGTAAAGGCTATCCTTGACATTTTTATGGAAAATGAAGATGCAAAAAATTATTCTAAATAACATCAAGCAAATCCTAACAAAATAAATTGACGCTCCAAGAAAAACACATATTATGTGACGAATAAAAATATAGCCTCAAGTCAGGTTACCGATAATGTTGGAGACGAAAGAGGGGATGCCTTCCGGGGCATCCCCAAGCTTAGTTGCTTGGATCTTCCTTGAATATTACCTTGGGGTGCCTAGGGCATCCCTAAGCTTAGGGTATTGTCACTCCTTATTATCCTCATATCGACATCTCACCCAAAACTTGAAAACTTCAATTACACAGAACTTAACGGAACTTCATGAGATAGGTTAGTATGATAAAGAGCAAACCATTTCACTTTGGTACTGTCAAAGACAAGATCATAATTGTTTCCAAGCAATGCATACTGTAGCATATCATTTCCACAATTTATATTGAGCAATATAAGCCATAGAAACTAGAAAACAAGCAAACTATGCATTGAAAACAGAATCTGTCAAAAAACAGAGTAGTCTGTAGTAATTTGTACTCCAACCATACTTCTGCTACTCGAAAAATTCTAAAAAATTAGGAAAACATAGAGAATTTTTATATCTATGAACTATAAAAAATTCAGATCAAAAGCACGTTCCAGTGAATTTTAAAAATTCCTGGACTAAGCGCAAAAGTTTCTATTTTTTGCACAGATTCAAGTCAACTATCATCCACACTATCCCAAAGGCTTTACTTGGCACTTTATTGAAACAAAAGCAATAAAACATGATTACTACAGTAGCCTAATCATGTGAACACACAAAAATAGTAAGTAAAAGTGTTGGGTTGTCTCCCAACAAGTGCTTTTCTTTCATGCCTTTAAGCTAGGCATGATGATTTCAATGATGCTCGCATAAAAGATAAGAAGTGAAATATAAAGAGAGCATCATGAAGCATAAGTTCCTCTCTCATAATAATTTTCAGTAGCATCAAGAATAGATTCATCAATATAACCATCACACAAAGCATTCTTTTCATGATCCAAAAGCATAGAAAATTTATTACTCTTCATATAAGCAATTTTATTCTCATTCATAATAGTGGGAGTATCATAGGAAACTCGAATACTATAAATTTTCCCCACATTAAAAGAGTAATGTTCAGTAAAAGGATATTCGAAATTATGACAATAATTATCACTACTTTTTATAACATAAGTGTCATCACAATAATCATCATAAGTAGGAGGCATGCAATCATCATAGCAAATTTGAGTATTCAAAGTAGGGGGCTTGTGGCTTGGCATATCATAAGAATAATCACTCTCATCATTAATAGTATGAATATCACCAACGGTATAACAATTGCTATCATCATAGTTTCCCAAGTTGGTGCCAAAAAGATTTCCAAGATTATTAGAAGTATCATTATCTTCCCAATCATAATCATCACAACAAGCAATGGGCATAACAAAATCATCATCAATAGTGCTTTCGGACATTGTGCCATAAGACATAGAAGCAATATCATCATCAAGTTCATCATCTTCCACAATTATTTTTGATTCATTTTCGTGAGGCACAACAATAATAGGAGCAACACTATTTGGGAGAGATACCTTTTTACCTCTATTCTTTCTTCTTCTTCACCACATCATCTGTGGGTTTAATTAATTTTTGCAAGATTCTTGTTGAAGAGATTGATTGGATAGGAAGCTCCTCCTCGTTACCTATTTCTCCATGAGAGACAATAGGAGGGAAAGTAGAAATCTTTACCCTTTCATTAGTATTCCTTTTATATTCTATTGGTTTTCCCATCTTTCTATAGTTGGCAATATAAGCATTCTCATTGCAATTTACCATGCAAAACATATAGATATTCTTTAGCTTAGTTTCAATGTTGTCCGTGAGAATGAATACTTCAAACCAACTATTTTTATGTGTCAATTGTTCAGTCCCCAAAAATAGACAAAGCTCATTATAAAGTTCAAGGGTGATCAAGTTATTGCAATATTTGGACACGACTCGATCATGAAAAAGCACGCATTGAAAATTAAGATGACCAACCTTATTGCAAAGTTCACAAGTAATAGGACAAAGAGAACATAATTTTGTAGCAAATTCATCTATCACTTTGAGCAAAGAATTGGTTCGATCATGTTTATGCTTCTTGCAAAATCTATCTTCCCTATAAGGCACGTCTTCACAAACTTTATGCACTCCACAAAAATTGACATGCTTATAAGAAACATTTTTGTCATGACTTGTGCAATCATCATTAGCATTTTGGATATTCAAAGAATTCATACTAACAACATTGCAATCATGCTCATCATTCAAATATTTTGTGCCAAACATTTTATTGACTTCGTCTTCTAACAACTAAGCACAATTTTCCGATCCATCATTTTCAAGAAAGATATTATAAAGATGATCAATAATATGATGCAACCTCAATTCCATTTTTATGTAGTTTTCTTTTATAAACCAAACTAGTGATAAAACAAGAAACAACAAGATTCAATTGCAAGATCTAAAGATATACCTTCATGCACTCACCTCCCCGGCAACGGCGCCCGAAAAGAGCTTGATGTCTACTACGGAACTTTGTTCTTGTAGACTCATGTTGGGCCTCCAAGCGCAGAGTTTTGTAGGACAGTAGAAATTTTCCCTCAAGTGGATTACCTAAGGTTTATCAATCCGTGGGAGGTGTAGGATGAAGATGGTCTCTCTGAAACAACCCTACAACCAAATACAAGAAATCTCTTGTGTCCCCAACACACCCAATACAATGGCTAATTGTATAGGTGCACTAGTTCGGCGAAGAGATGGTGATAAAAGTGTAATATGGATGGTAGAAATATATTTTTATAATCTGAATAAATAAAAACAACAAGGTAGAAAATAGTAAATGGGCAAATGGTATTGCAATGCTTAGAAACAAGGCCTAGGGTCCGTACTTTCGCTAGTGCAATCTCTGAACAATGCTAATATAATTGGATCATATAACCACCCCTCAAAGTGCGATGAAGAATCACTCCAAAGTTCCTATCCGGCGGAGAACATCAGAAAAAATTATTTGTAGGGTACGAAACCACCTCGAAGCTATTCTTTCCGATCGATCTATCCAAGAGTTCGTACTAAAATAACACCAAATAATTTCAGATTCATAATACTCAATCCAACACAAAGAACCTCAAAGAGTTCCACAAGATTTCTACCGAAGAAACAAAAGACGAGAACGTGCATCAACCCCTGTGCATAGATTACCTCAATGTCACCGCGGGAATCTGCGAGTTGAATGCCAAAACACATATCAAGTGAATCAATATGATACCCCATTGTCACCACGAGTATTCATATGCAAGACATATATCAAGTGCTCTCAAATCCATAAAAGTATTCAATCTGATAACAACGAAATCTCAAAGGGAAAACTCAATTCATCACAACAAGATAGAGATGGGAAAACACCATATGATCCGACTATATTAACAAAGCCCGTGATACATCAAGATCATGACATCTCTAGAACACGAGAGAGAGAGAGAGAGATTAAACACATAGCTACTGGTACAAACCCTCAGCCCCGAGGGTGGACTACTCCCTCCTCATCGCGGTGGCCGCCGGGATGATGAAGATGGCCACTGGTGATGATCTCCCCCTCTGGCAGGGTGCCGGAACGAGGTCTAGATTGGTTTTCAGTGGCTATAGAGGCCTGCGGCGGCAGAACTTCTGATCTAGGTTGACCCCCCAAGGTTTTTGGAATATTTGGGATTTTATAGGGCAAAGAGGGGTGCGGGAGGCCACCGAGGTGGGCACAACCCACCAGGGTGCGCCTGGGCCTCCAGGCGCGCCCAGGTGTCTGGTGCTCACCTCGGGACCCCTCCTTGGTACTTCTTTGGCCCACTAGATGTCTTCTGGTCCAAAAAAAATCCACAAAAAGTTTCGCTGCATTTGGACTCCGTTTGGTATTGATTTCCTGCGATGTAAAAAACATGCAGAAAACAGCAACTGACACTTGGCACTATGTCAATAGCTTAGTACCAAAAAATGATATAAAATGACTATAAAATGATTGTAAAACATCCAAGAATGATAATATAACAGCATGGAACAATCAAAAAATATAGATACGTTGGAGACGTATCACGTAGATAGATGTAGCTTTTCCGTCCACTGGTTGCAGCTCCCCGGCATGCTTACTCCTCCGCCCCCGCCGTCCCGTGGTCCATCTCTTGTCTTTGTGGCATTGGGGAGCGGGAAGGAAAAGGGGCCGACGAGCTTTGTTTGTCGGGGCTGATGGGGGATGAGAAAAGGAGCGGCAGGGGATCGTGCCGCTGAAGTCGGTGAGCTTGTACTGCAGGAGACGGGATGGTTTTGAGGAGGCAGGAGGAAGAAAAAGCAGAGAAAAAAAGGAAAAAGAGATAGCGAGGGTGCGTGCCAGCATGTCTCCACGTGAAAGAAGGGAGCGAGACCGGCCGAGCGCTTCGGCCGACGTGTAGACACGGGATTAACCATATGGTTTGATTGATCTGTGTTTGTCGCTGAGGCTACTCACAGTGGGGAATATCATATACTAGTATCATGCATATGATACTACTGTATGATACTACCTTCATAGAGCATAGTATCAAAGATGACTTTATTTATGGCCATGCATGACACAAAATAGTATATCATTTATTATGTACGTTATCTACCTATGTTACTCTAACCTCTCTCTCTTCTTTAATTCTCTGCCACATCATCATGTTTGATATTCCTACATGATACCGGCTATGATACCTCCACTATGGCCAGCCTAATGAATTCTCATTGTTCAAAACATATTGGGCTTTCTCAATTTGAGAGGCTGGCAGCAGCTGAGTGCCCTCAGCTACGTGGCCTGTGGGCTACGTCTCGTGGTCCTTTCCAAATTTCCTTTTCTGTTTTTTAGTTTCTTATAGGTATCCCACGTAAATATTTTGTATTAGTTTTTTTGTTAGATTTATGTGTACAGAAACAAGCTTACTTTTTTTTAGCAGGAGAAAGAAGCTTATTGGGAAGCTCACTATGTTTGTATACACGTGTACTTATCTAGCTTTTTCCCTCTTTATTATTTCTTTTGTCTTCTCTTTTTGTGCATTTACTTTTTATATTGTTTGATTTGGTTGTTTTTACTTGTATTTATAATTCTATATGTTTTTAATCTTTCGTCTTTGGAACATCTAAGCCACTAAACACGCACCTGCAAGTGCCGCCTTCGACTGCAACTACTTTTGTTCAACGCGACTCCAACTTGGTGGTGTTTGGTCTGGGAGGGGCAGTTCCATGTCTGACACTAAAAACACAATTGCAAGTGTTGCCCCTGACTGTAAAACAGCATATATTCAACGTGATTGTGAAACATGGGTGTTTCGTCGAGGGGACAAGTGTCGGTGTCAAAACCGGCCGATCTCGGGTAGGGGGTCCCGAACTGTGCGTCTGAGGATCGAAAGTAACAGGAGGCAGGGGACACAATATTTACCCAGGTTCGGGCCCTCTTAATGGAGGTAATACCCTACTTCCTGTTTGATTGACTTTGATGAGTATAAGGGTTACAAGAGTTGATCTACCTCGAGATCGTAATGGCTAAACCCTAGATGTCTAGCCTGTATGATTATGATCGCCCCTATGGACTAAACTCTCCGGTTTATATAGACACCGTAGGGGCCTAGGGTTGTACAGAGTTGGTTCACAGAGAAAGGAAACTACACGTCCAGCCGCCAAGCTTGCTGTCCACGCCACGGAAAGTCCCATCCAGATACGGGGGGAAGTCTTCTATCTTGTATCTTCATGGCCCATTAGTCTGGCCCATGTCACATAGCCCGGACGCCTGAGGACCCCCTTATCCAAGACTCCCTCAGTAGCCCCCGAACTTGCCTTCAATGACGACGTAGTATCCGGCTTTATGTCTTCGGCTTTGCAAGGCGGGTTCTCCATTATACTTCGGTTTGATGATAATCCAACTCTACATTAAATAGCATATCCTATTGATTCTTTGCTGCCGTCGCCTCAGCTTCCACGTGTCAAATGAATACGAACGACCTAGGTTTTTTTTACATATGACCCCTCGGCCGCGTTAGGAAGGTGTCTATTTAAGGAGATTAGATCTCAGATGCCATTCCAGACCACGCGGAAACCCTTAGAACTCGCCACAGGAAACTGTCCAAACATGGCCGGCACTCCCGGCTCTTCCTCACGCCCCCAAGGCCTTCAAAAAGGCGATTGGGAAAGTTGCTCAGTATCCCGCGCCCATCTGAGTAAACTTCAAGCGCAGGGATATCTTCCTCCCGCGGATCTAGTCTCCGCTCGGGTTGGATTAACCTCCCACAATGGCGAACCCCTGGCGGAGAATTAACCCAATCCTTCTAAAGAGGAGCGAGTGTGCTTCGTTTCCTTCCTTTTGAGGGGCGTAGGATTTCCCATTCACCCCTTCCTCAGATGTCTCTTGGAGTATTACGGCCTCCAGCTGCATAATTTAACACCAGGCTCCATCCTGCATATCGCGGGTTTCGTGGCTCTTTGCGAGCTGTTCCTAGACTGTGAGGCTCATTTCGAGCTATGGCAGAAATTTTTCTGCCGCGTCCCCCGCTCCCAAAAGGCTCTATATTCGAGGTGGGCGGCACCAAAGTATGGCGCATAGCCAGAACATGATACCTGTCCGGCACTCCAAAGAAGGCATCCGAAGAGTGGCCCTCGGAGTGGTTTTATATTGAAGACGTAGTTCTACTGGACCCAACCCGCGCGGCCTTCCCGAATTCTCCAGCGCTCCCGTAAAGAAGCGCGCCAGCTGGCGTCCCCGAAGCCTCAAGGAAGAAGACAGTGCGGAGGTCGAGAGGCTGGCAAGCAAGATCAGAGTACTTGCTGACTCCGGACTGTCTATAATCAAGGTAATGGCAATTTCAATAACGCGATGCGTTCAGCCGCTCCAATCTAGGGGTTTTCCCATGTGGCATTACAACGGGGAGGACGATGCATCCCGTTGTTTACGCAAGGGTCCGGACAATTTTTCCACCCTAGCCACCATCTTAGCTGATCTTTTCAAAGGGGAGAAGGAAGACTTCACTCGCTTGAAGTGTCGGGAAGGTTTTTCCATGTATAACCCCATCGACGGGGTGAGTTTTTGATGATCGGCCTTACTCCACCTTTTTCCAGAGGTATGCTAGTCGAATTTAATCTGGCTGCTTTTAATAGGAATGGAGAAAGATCGCCGAGGGGATCTACAGCTCCGCTCTGCAGCCAGAGGACCATATTCGGGACCTGGATCCTGGGTATGAAGAAGATCCGGACATATTTATAGAGTTTAAGGAGGGAGTTTTTTATCAGGCGAGCTATGATGGCACGGAAGTGGCCATTATAGCCGATTACCTCGGCCTTCTCCCCTCCTCCCATGTAAGTACCCAGGAGATGTCTTCTCCAAAAGAGTTTTCCCGTTGCACCTCACCCACCGCACTATCTCATGCTCTGAAGGGGCGGCGCTCGTCTCGCTGATCTGTATCAAGGGCATCCTCTACGAAGGCGACGCCCGAGCGGGGCGAGTCTTTGAAAAGAAGGGCTCACGGCGATACTACCGAGCCCCCACCCTCACCGAAGAGGTATAGTTTTTAACATGCACTCGGTGGATAGACCGAACTGTGACGCTTTCCGTCAGGCCGTTTTGCAGGAAGAGCATACGCCGGACTATATCCGGGGACCTTGCCGGCCGTGCATCGACGAATCCGGCCCCGGACCCTCCCGTAAGGACTAGAGTTGATACGGGAAAAATGCCGGATTGTCATCTCCAAGAGGATTCAGATAATGTATCCGTCACCAATTCTGAAGTGGAGATCGCGATGAATCATCGGCGGCAGAAAGAGTCCATGCGCGACCCGAGTTTTATCGAAGAGGCGTTTAGTGCCCTCAGCTCCGCAGATGCATATATCCGAGCTGCTCGGGATGGACTTGCCGGAGCCACTCACCAGCTTTCAAAAGATATGCGGGTAAGAATTTTTGTGTAGATTCCATGATCATATGCCAGTTGCCCCCGAGACTTGAAGCAGTTGGCCCAACTGATTTAAGGGTCGTTATATTATCAGGTACTCGCAGAGAAAAATAACATGCTATCCAAGGAGCTTGAAGAATGCCGGACCAAGCTAACTGTTGCCACCGCCGAACTGGAAAATTTGAAGAAATCCAAGAAGGCGCCGGATGGTAAGTTCAACAGTGTCCGGAAACTATGATGCTGCACCAACAAAGATTTTAAAATATGCATTGGTTTGTTTACAGCTGCAGGATCAGCAGATCAATTGGAGGATATGCTGAAGGCTGCTCAGGTGGACACAAAACATGCCGAAGGGCAAGAAGCCGCTGGTCGACGTGTATTAACATGGACCATTAATGAGAAGAATAAGCTACAGGATGCCAACATCAAGCAAGCCAAAGAGCTAAAGGACATAAGAGCCCAACTGTCGGATGCCTTGAAGGAGAACAGAAAGCTGAAAGGCGGCATATTTAGTATGTCCCTGAACCCAACTTTTCATAAGATCTCCTGATGGAATTTTTTTATGAGATTTGTTCCTGTAGGTTTGTTAACTGGGCGGTCCAAAGGAGAAGTGCCCGGATTTCAAGGCGACTTGCTGCAAGAGTTATCCAAAGTGCATGAGCGAGCTCGGAAAGCAATGAGGAACATGGCTAAGGCTTTATGGACTGATTCTCCTCCAGGAATGATGGTGGAGCTCGTGGAGTTATTCAAGGGAGCTCGTCTATGTTTTGAGCCGTGGAAGGCATCAGCATGTCGAGAAGGTGCACGAGAGGCCTGGGCCATGGTGAAAACGCGGTACACCGGACTTGATCCAAATCATATGGCACGGGTCGGACCTCGGGGACCAGACGGGCAAGAAATTCCGGTTAGCTTGGTGTATGATCAAGTATAGATAGCGCCAAATTCTCACAGCAGGACTTAAACTAGACAGCCTGATAGATGGCATAGATAAAGAGTAGGCATGTGATTTCATGTAACCATACTTTTATCATTAAATTTATCTCGGGCCGAATTGTAAAAGATTGTTATGGCAGACCTTCTGCTTCAACCTCCGAAACCCAAGGATTGGAGTGTGTCCGAATACTATACCAGTGGGAAACAACAAGTATGTTCGGAAACCAGGCAATCCGGCCATAGTGCTTTAGCGGACAACTGTATTCGGGGAGTTATGTTATATTACTTTTTAACGTAAGAAACATCTTCTAGAGAGAATAGTTCTGTTAAGGGTTCCTCTCCCTGGGTCAGCATGCGTGATATATACATGCCTAAGCCGTGATGCAAAAGAATCACCGGCGTCTTTGTAGTTTGATAGTTTATGTTGCAACGAAGGCAGTTCGTCATTTGTCCGCCGACCAATTATTCCCTTAAGAACGCTAGCTTTCGGCTTCACCCGTCTGAGGTACATGTCCGGATGACCCGGTTGTAACAATCGCAGAGGTGCTCCCATTATGCCCTAGCCGAACAAGCGGGAGCGTAGGGCATAAGAACAGGAGCCAGGCAACCTAGCTTGGCAAAAACTTAAGTCATAGAGGTGCATATAATGGCGAAGACAGGACGTATGTGAGAAAACAATATATATAGTGAGCTTTATGCTCAAAATAATAAGCTTCTATTGAGAGAAGCCCTCATTTATGATGGGGTGTGTACATTTAAGGATGGATATCCCTCAAGTGTGTGGCTTACCCGAACACACGTTAGAAATCGTAAAGAAAAAACAAAAAAAGGAGAAAAAGGGAACGAACAAAGGTATTTGTCCGAACTCAGGCGTAGAATCTTCGGAGTCGAGCAGCGTTCCATGGGTTCGGCTCTAAACGATTATCCGATGCATTGCGAAGGCGATAGGCTCCTCCAGTGAGAACTTCATCTATAATGAAGGGACCCTACCATTTGGGCTTGAGCTTGTCCTTTTTCTTCTCTGGTAGGCGTATAACAAGTTCACTGACATTATAAGTCTTTGCCTGCACTTCTCTGCTTTGGTATCTTCGAGCTTGTTGTTGATAGAATGCGGAACGGGATTTTGCGATGTCGCGCTCCTCGTCCAGGTCATCTAAGTCATCCTGACGATCGAGCTCGGCCTCTCTCTCCTCATACATGCGCACTCGAGGTGAGTCATGAATAATATCGCAGGGCAAGACAGCCTCTACACCGTACACCATGAAAAACAGTGTGTATCCAGTCGTGCGATTCGGCGTGGTCCGCAGCCCCCAGAGTATGGAGTCAAGCTCCTCGACCCAGTGTTTGTTTGACTCCTTTAGGGATTGCACTAGTCTGGGTTTGATGCCGCTCATTATCAGGCCATTGGCCCATTCAACTTGACCGCTTGTTTGGGGGTGATATACGGAGGCATACTCGAGTTTAATACCTAGATTAGCGCACCAATTTTTCACCTCATCAGCTGTGAAGTTAGAGCCATTGTCAGTAATAATACTATGTGGGACACCGTAACGATGTACAACACTGGAAATAAAGTCTATCACCGGTCCGGCTTCAACCATTTTTACTGGTTTGGTCTCTATCCAATTAGTGAATTTATCCACCATAACCAGTAAATATTTCTTCTTGTGGCTTCCCCCTTTAAGGGGTCCGACCATGTCCAGCCCCCAGACCGTGGAAGGCCAGGTATTGGGGATTGTTTGGAGGGCTGTGGGCGGCATATGGCTTTGATTGGCGAAGAGCTGGCACCTGACACATCGCTGTACAAGGGCCTGTGCGTATGCTCGGGCCGTGGGCCAAGAGAAACCTGTACGGAAGGCCTTGCTTACGAGGGCCCGAGCTGCGGCGTGATGGCCGCCGAGGCCAGCATGTATTTCGGCCAAGAGCTGCCGCCCCTCCTCTTCGGAGATACATCTTTGAAGGACTCAAGTAGTGCTCTTCTTGTAGAGCTCTCCTTCATGAACTTTGTAGGCCTTCGATCATCGCACGGTACAACGGGCCTCATTCTGGTCATCAGGGAACTCGTGCCTATTAAGGTTCGGTCTATGGAGCGATTACCGCCATGATTACATGGGCGGAAGGCGTTGGTTCTGTGCCCGAGCCCCCAATCGAGTTCGGCATCCGGGGGTGTGATCGACGCCGGACTGGTATTTCCGCTCTCGTCCTGGCATACCACGGATGGCTTAAAGAGCCTTTCCACGAAGGTGTTAGGTGGGACGGGGTCGTGTTTGGCGCCCATTCGAGCAAGGATGTCTGCTGCTTGATTACTGTCTTGGGCCACATGATGAAACTTGAGCCCCTCAAACCGAGTTGATATTTTGAGTACGGCGTTGCGGTAAGCCGCCATCTTTGGATCCTTTGCATCAAATTCTCTGTTTATTTGGGATATTGCAAGGTTCGAATCCCCGAACACCTCGAGGCATTGTATGCCCATAGAAATAGCCATCTGGAGGCCATGCAGTAGTGCCTCATATTCGGCTGAGTTATTGGAGTCCGTATACATGATTTGTAATACGTAACGGACTGTGTCCCCTGTAGGGGATGTTAGGATGACACCAGCCCCCAGTCCGACTAACATTTTAGAGCCGTCGAAGTACATCACCCAATTGGAGTATGTGCTGTACCCTTTAGGGAGTTCGACTTCTGTCCACTCGGTGATAAAGTCGGCCAGCACATGAGATTTGATAGCTCGGCGTGGCTTGTATGTTATTTCAAATGGCACGAGCTCGATAGCCCATTTTGCAATGTGGCCGGTGGCGTCTCAATTGTTTATGATGTCATTGAGTGGTACCTCGGAGGCCACCGTTATCGAGCACTCTTGAAAGTAGTGCCACAGCTACCGGGATGCCATGAAAACCGCATATGCTATCTTTTGATAGTGCGGGTATCGGGATTTGCATGGTGTGAGAACCGCTGATACATAGTATACTGGTTTTTGGAGTGGGAATTTGTGTCCCTCCTCTCATTCGATGATGAGCACGGCGCTCACCACCTGGTGAGTTACAGATATGTACAGTAGCATAGGTTCGCCGACGTTAGGTGCGGCAAGGATTGGGTTGTTTGCTAACAAAGTTTTGATTTCTTCCAACCCGGCAGTTGCTGCGTCCGTCCACTCAAAGTGGTCGGTGCGTCGGAGCAGGCGATATAGCGGCAGCGCCTTCTCTCCCAATCTGGAGATAAAGCGACTCAAGGCTACCACGCACCCCGCTAGCTTTTGGACCTGCTTTAGGTCTTCTGGTGTTGCCAATTGTGACAGGGCCCGGATTTTGGCCGGATTTGCTTCGACTCCTCTATTGGAAACAATGAAGCCGAGCAGCTTTCCGGTCGGAACACCGAAAACACATTTTTCTGGATTGAGCCATATGTCATATGGTCGGAGGTTGTCGAATGTAAGGCGTAAGTTGTCTACCAATGATTCGACATGTTTGGTTTTGATGACCACATCGTCCACATATGCCTCCACTGTCTTGCCAATTTGTTTTTCCAGGCATGTTTGAATCATGCGTTGATAAGTGGCACCGGTGTTTTTGAGTCCAAAAGGCATAGTGTTGAACCAGAAAGGCCCATACGGGGTAATGAAGGCCATTGCGGCCTTATCGGATTCCTTCATCTTAATTTGATGGTATCCAGAGTATGCGTCGAGGAAACATAGTGAATCGTGTCCTGTAGTTGCATCAATGATCTGGTCAATGTGGGGCAGTGGTAAGGGGTCCTTAGGGCAGGCTTTATTGAGGTCTTTGAAATCGACACAAAGGCGCCAGGATTTGTCCTTCTTTGGACCCATGACCAGGTTTGCTAGCCAATCCGGGTGTTTTATCTCTCGAATAAACCCAGCTTCAAGTAGTTTGGTTACCTCCTCCCCCATAGCTTGTCGCTTGGGTTCGAAAAATCGCCGCAACGTTTGCTTAACTGGCTTGAACCCCTTTATTATATTGAGGCTATGTTCGGCCAGTCTGCGTGGGATTCCCGGAATATCCGAAGGGTGCCAGACAAAGATGTCCAAATTCTCGTGCAGGAATGCTCTTAGAGCGGCGTCAACCGTCGGATCTAGCTGTGCTCCAATGGCAGCTGTTTTATTAGGATCCATCGGGTGGACTCGAAATTTGACTATTTCGTCTGTCGGCTTGAAAGAAGTGGACTTAGGCCTTTTATCGAGGATTACGTCGTCTCTATCCACCGTGGAACGCAGAGCGGTGATAGTGATAACTCCGTTGGGCCAGGGTCAGGGATGCGGTTTTGTTTTCAGTGCGGAGTGCTTTGTCCGCATCACTGGTGATAGTGATAACTCCGTTGGGCCCGGGCATTTTGAGCTTCATGTACCCGTAATGGGGTATGGCTTGAAAGCGTGTGAATGCATCTCGCCCCAACAGTGTGTGATATCCGCTGTTGAAAGGTGCCACCTGGAAGATTAACTCTTCGGACCTGTAGTTCTTCGGCGTGCCGAATACCACATCAAGTTTAATTTTTCCTGAGCATCGCACTTCTCGACTGGGGATAATGCCTCGGAAGGTTCTACTACTCTGCTCGATGCGGCTTTTGCCCATTTGCATTTTGTCGAGCGTGTCCTCATAGATGAGGTTCAATCCGCTGCCACCGTCCATGAGCACTTTAGTGAGCCGAAAGCCGTCCACAATTGGGTTTAGAACTAAAGCGGCTGGTGCTCGGACAGATCGGGCCCGTGGTTCGCTAGTAGCGTTGAAAGTTATCGCCATGTCGTTCCAAGGAGTTATTGCGGCTACTTGGTTAACTTCGACGAGGTCGAGGAGCGCCCTTTTGCGCCGATTATTTGAAGAAAAGGTCTTGAAGACCGTAAATACATTGAGATTGTTATCCTCCGAGGAGTGCTTCTCTGGGGTATTGTTGGTGAGGATGGCCTCACCGCTCTTAGCCACCTGCCGGAGTATCCAACATGCCCGAATGCTATGTGTTGGCTCGGAATTCGGCATTGTGTGTATCTGACAAGGCTTGTTGAGCCATTCATCAAGGATGGTTCTGTGTCCCGTTAAGGACTTAATTTTCTTGTCCGTGGAGTGATGATCAGGTGCTCCGTGAGGGTGCATTCTTTTTGCCCGACCGGTGGGTGGCTTAAAGGCCGGCGGTTCCCACCAAGCTGTCTAGGCTTTCCAGGCGCTTTCCATTGCGCAGTACTTCTGTACTATGTGTGCCAAATCTGCAAAGTGCAGTACGCGGCGTCGGTTGAGCGCATTGAGGATCCCCTCATCCGTATAGTTGCGGCAAACAACTGAAATCGCTTCGTCGTCGCAGCAATCTTTGATCTTGTTTTTAACAAGTAGGAATCTAGCCCAAAAGTGATGGACTGTTTCCTGAGGTTGCTGCCGCACATACATTAAGTCGCATATGTCCGGGAGACCGGAATTGCTTGGAGAGTATTGCTTGTGGTGGGCGGGTGGGATTAAATCCGAGCCCTAACCCACTGTGGAATCCGTACTTTTAAGAATTTCTGAGGTCACTGGCCCAGGATCCGGAATGTCCTGGGGGTTTTTAGGCTCAACGTCTAGTTCTATGTCCGGAGGACAGATGATCTCTTCTTGAAGATGGGTGTCTGGCTCGCAGGGCTCGGAGATCCGAACATAGTTTATTCTTAGCATAGGAGGAGAGGTATCCTCGACTTGCTCCTCCACAACTGTCACCAGGTGGGTGACATGTGGGGACCTGATTTCCCTCTGATCGGGTTTAAGCCCAATCAGATCATAATCTATTGCGACCCCCAGGGCAGCGGTGCGATCTAGCAGTTTGTTCAAAGATGAGATATCTACCGTATCCACCTTATTGACGTTCTCGGGGTTGATGTGGAGATGATTTTTGGCAATCTGGGGGGCCGCCTTGGGCTCAACGGCCGGGCGAGCACCCATGGTGAAACTGCCGAGCTGGAGGATCTGCCCAGGAACTAGGGCCCTTCCAGAGGTGATTTTGTTGTTGACGACAAGGCGAGACATCGATCCTTCTATCGACGACACGGAGGAACTCTCAATGAAAGCACCAATGTCGGTGTCAAAACCGGCCGATCTCGGGTAGGGGGTCCCGAACTGCGCGTCTAAGGATCAAAGATAACAGGAGGCAGGGGACATGATGTTTACCCAGGTTCGGGCCCCCTTAATGGAGGTAATACCCTACTTCCTGCTTGATTGACTTTGATGAGTATAAGGGTTACAAGAGTTGATCTACCTCGAGATCGTAATGGCTAAACCATAGATGTCTAGCCTGTATGATTATGATCGCCCCTATGGACTAAACCCTCTAGTTTATATAGACACCGGAGGGGCCTAGGGTTGTACAGAGTTGGTTCGCAGAGAAAGGAAACTACACGTCCAGCCACCAAGCTTGTTGTCCACGCCACGGAAAGTCCCATCCGTATACGAGGGAAAGTCTTCTATCTTGTATCTTCACGGCCCGTTAGTCTGGCCCATGTCACATAGCCCGGACGCCCGAGGAACCCCTACCCGAGATCAGCCGGTTTTGACACCGACAACGAGGGCAGATGCATGTCTTCCACTAGGCATGCAATTGCAAGTGTTGACCCCGACTGCAACTGCATATCGTCCTATATATGAATCTTTACCTCCGGACCATTCCGGAGCTCCTCGTCATGTTCGTGATCTTATCCGAGACTTCGAACAACATTCAGTCACCAAATCACATAACTCATATAATACTATATCGTCAATGAACGTTAAGCGTGCGGACCCTATGGGTTCGAGAACTATGTAGACATGATCGAGACACCTCTCCGGTCAATAACAAATAGCTGAACCTGGATGCCCATATTGATTCCTACATATTCTACGAAGATCATTATTGATCGAAGCTTATGACAACATACGTAATTCCCTTTGTCTATCGGTATGTTACTTGCCCGAGATTTGATCGTCGGTTATCTTCATACCTAGTTCAATATCGTTACCGGCAAGTCTCTTTATTCGTTCCGTAATACATCATCTAGTAACTAACTCCTTAGTCATTTTGCTTGCAAGCTTCTTGTGATGTGTATTATCGAGAGGCACAGAAATACCTCTCCGATACTCGGAGTGACGAATCCTAATCTCGATCCATGCCAACTCAACAGACACCTTCGGAGATACCTGTAGAGCATCTTTATGATCACCCAGTTACATTGTGACGTTTGATAGCACACAAGGTATTCCTTCGGTATCCGGGAGTTGCATGATCTCATAGTCGAAGAAATATGTATTTGACATTAAGAAAGCAATAGCAATAAACTGAATGATCATATGCTAAGCTAACGGATGGGTATTGTCCATCACATCATTCTCTTAATGATGTGATCCCGTTATCAAGTGACAACACATGTCTATGGTTAGGAAACCTTAACCATCTTTGATCAATGAGCTAGTCTAGTAGAGGCTTACTAGGGACACATTATTTGTTTATGTATCCACACATGTATTTAAGTTTCCGATCAATACAATTCTAGCATGAATAATAAACCTTTATCATGAATAAGGAAATATAATAATAACAACTTTATTGTTTTCTCTAGGGCATATTTCCATCAGAGGGAGATGGGTATGAGACCCATAGATGTTACACCATAGTAGTAACCCAACCTTTATGATCGGAGATCCCGTGAATTAGGACCTGGGAAGAACAAGGTATTGGTTAACCGAGGAGAGTAATGTGTGACCAACTCTTGGTGAAGATGCAAAACTCTCATAGCTGTTAGGCAGGTTGGCAAAATGTGGTTCTATTGGCTATGATTAGAAAAGATGTTGTTGCTACTTCTTGAGCTTGCGTTGGTTTTTCCCTTGAAAAGGAAAGGGTGATGCAGCAAAGTAGAGTAAGTATTTCCCTCAGCTTTTGAGAACCAAGGTATCAATCCAGTAGGAGACAACGTGCAAGTCACCGAATACCTGCACAAACAAACACCAACTTGCACCCAACGCGATAAAGGGGTTGTCAATCCCTTCACGGTTATTTGCAAAGTGAGATCTGATAGAGATAGATAAACGGTAAAATAATATTTTTGGTATGTTTGGTTTATGGAACGGAAAGTAAAAGATTGCAAAGGAAGTAAATCGGAAACTAAAATTGTAGATCAGAAACTAATATGATGGAAAGTAGACCCGGGGGCCATAGGTTTCACTAGAGGCTTCTCTCAAGATAGAAAATATTATGGTGGGTGAACAAATTACTGCCGAGCAATTGATAGAAAAACGCAAAGTTATGACAATATCTAAGGCAATGATCATGAATATAGGCATCACGTCTGTCAGTGTACAAAAGTAGGGGCTCTCCTTTTGACCCCTTTACTTGTGCACGGGCAGTCAGAGCCACGTGCCACAGCCACACTTAGTAGGGCAGAGGAGGGAAGCCAGAGAGAAACCAAAGCGCAAGGCAAACAAAGCAACGCCAAGACCAGAAGCACGAAAGAGCAAGGGGGCGAGGTGGACTCCCCCGGCAAGACCCTTGCCGGGGCGGCCTCAGCGGCCCCGGCAAGGCGCTTGCCGGGGCAAATTGCCCGACGCCGACACAGCGAGCCACCCTTGAGCCCAAGGGTTCCAAACGTCACCAACAACTACGTTGGACACAGGGCCCGGGAGGCACCTTTGTGGTGGCATGCAGATCTTTGTCAAGATCATAGATACATGGGATCAGATGAGGACCAGAAGACGACGATCCTCGGCGGGATTCTAGCCGAGGAAACCTACAAGACCACCTCGGCAAGAGCCTTGCCGGGGACGACTGCAACACGACGACAAGACCCTTGCCGGGCCCCCGGCAAGACCCTTGCCGAGGGCATCAGTGGGGCCACTACCAGGCCCGCACTAGCCAAGACTCCACCGACGTCCCCAAGCAGCTGCTAGCTCAACCAGCTGGGCAGGCACCTGCCTGGCGACGGGCGGCCTCTACACCGACTCAGCAAGCACCTGCGTGGTGGCATGCAGATCTTCGTGAAGGCTCCACCACCGCGCCACCTCAGCAGCCTGCCTGCCTACATGGCACCGCATGCATCGCTGGCCTGGGCGCGTGTCGAAACGAGGTGGAGCGGCGACGGACGGGACATGCCTCGTTCCCGTCCCCGATAAAGCTAAAGGACACCTAAGTAGCGCATTTAAGGCGCTTTGTCCCGTAACGCCGGGCGATAAGCTCGCACGCTGTATACCTTTCCACCTCCTGTGTGCCACTGTGGCAACCCCTTTTTCCTATAAAAGGAGGCCCGAGGCGACCAGGAGAGGGATTAAGCTCTTTTGGGCAAGTTACACCCCGTAGCTAGCTCAAGAACACAAGAACGCTCAATACATCCACCAAAGCAGGACTAGGGTATTACGCATCTTCGCGGCCCGAACCTGGGTAAACGATCCGTGTGCTTCCTGCCAGACCTGCTCTTCTCACAACCCCGCGCCCGCCAATCGTAGAAGGGATTCCAGTGATCCCATAGGTGTCGTTTTTCCCCGACATCTCGGCGCGCCAGGTAGGGGGCGCAGTTGTGAGAATCTGGTCTAGCAGTTAGCCTAGTAGTTCTTCGTCGCCATGGTTTCTAAAGAAGAAGACGACCAAGAGAACGGCGCCGCCTGCAAGCGCGAAGGGCGCCAGTGCGGCGACAGGAAAGCTAAGTCATGTCGAACTTCAAATATTTCCTTTTTATATAAGGTTATTCCCCTCGGAGATCTCGTTCTTTGTATGGAAAACCTGCACGCAATGGGGCCATTCCGCTATTGGCAACGCCCTTACTCTGTTTCGAGTCCGCTCAACAGCTTAAGCGGCCGCGTCGAGAATGGTGTGGTAGCCTTCCGCAATTGGCAACGCTCTCGATTCTGACTCAAGTCAAGCTCGACAGTTCGGGCGGCTGCGTTGAGAGTGGTAAGGTGGTTTGCCTGGCAGCAAGCACACCCGACAGGCTATCGAGGATCCGTCCTCGAGGCACCACGCCTTGGGTTACGCGCCAGCAGGCCTACCTGATTAATGTAGGGTGGACATACATAGAGAGAGATTGAACAGGAAAATAACATGCGCTGATTCAAAGGTACTGCAGAGTTATATTACATCAATTGTTGCTGCGGTTCTAACTAAAGATAGGAATTGTCTTGGTCATGAACCTGCAGCGATGATCAGAAACGGGGTGTCTAGTCCCGGCGCTGGCCCTCTACCCTCTGGATTCCATCGATGCCGCTGATGACGGGCTCGATACGCTCACTGAGCGGCGCGAGGTCCACACCCTCCGGCAAGCTCTCCAGCGCAGCGTCGAAGTCGAGGTTGGGATTCTAGTATGCCACCTTGATGAGAACCTTGGTCATGGCACCCCGGCAAAGCCTCCGGGCCTCATTGGCCAGGAAAGTCGCCCTGGTGGAGCAAAAATGCTCCAGGGCTCCAAGAACACCCTTGAAGAATAGGGTCAGCCTGGCGTTGGGAGTCGTGCTGCGATCTGGGGCGTACCTCACGTTTGGCATCCCCATGGTGGCCAGCTGCGTGGTGATCCTGCCGGCGACGTCTTCGAGGTGGCCGATCCAGCGATTCTCACCATCCACAAAATCCCTGTGGTTGGCGGCTTCGTTCTTCTGCTGCTGCTTCTCGGCCTCCAAATCCTTGGCCAGGGTCCCCTCCCGGGCCTGGGCCTCCGACAGCATCCCCTCAAGACCCTCCAGCTTCAGCTTGAGGTCCTTGATGGAGTTGTTGGCCTCGGAAAGCTGCCCAGCCCTGCTGACGGCCGCGCCCTATGCCTCCGTCAGGGCGCCGTTGAGCGTGTCCTTCTCCTTAGACAGCTTCAGGGCCTGGCCCTTCAGCTCGTCCCGCTCCACCTCCAGCTCCTTCACCCTGTCGGCGTGAACCAGAGCCTGGGCATCGAGTGCCTCTTTGTGCCTATGCTCCAGCTCCTGGGTCCGCTGCACGGCGAGCTTCTCCACCTCCTCATCCTTGCCGCGGAGCGTTGCAGCAAGCTTCTCCTCACGCGCGGCAAGGTCCTCCTCCTGGGAGTTTAGCGCGGCCTGGTGCTGGGTTCGAGCGCCCTTGGCTGCAGTGGCCAAGTTCTCCGCCGTCTCCTGGGCCTTCTCGATGTCAGCCCGCTTCATGGTGAGCTCCACCTCGCGCTTGGCAAGCTCGCCCTGGGCAGCCTTCAGCTCCTCGCAAGCCTGGCGGAACCAAGTTTGTGCCTCGGTGACGCGTCCCTTGAGGTCCGCCTCCGCCTTGTCCACCGTTGCCATCCTGGACTTGGCCTTGTCCAGGCGGGCACGGTGGAGCGCCTGGAGCTTCCAGAAGCTGGCGCCCATGGCCTGGAGAAGCCGCTCATCAACAACCTCGAGCCCGGCGGCGGCAAGCACCTCTTCGTCGAACACCTCTCCCTCGGTGGGCGCCCTGGAGCTCAATGACCCTGGGAGGTGGACGAAAAGGTCGTCGCTCACCCTCAGACACCTGCCGGAACCAGAGGCAGCGGAGGAGGAAGGCTGGTCATCAACCACCTCCTCCTCGGCAGCGGCCTTGCCGGCCTCCCCGGAAGGCCCCTTACCGGGCTCCCCGGCAGGCTCGTTGGCGGCGTCCTCAGCAGCGCCCTTGGCGACCTCCTCGGCGGCGATCTTCTCGGCCTCCGCCTCGGTGGCCTTGGCGACATCCTCGATGACAGTGTCTATGTCCTCCTGGTACGCCGACGGGGGATCTGGGTACCAAGAAGGGGATGAGGCTAGGCCAAGACCAAGATTCAGAAAGAACATAAAAAGAACAGGGACGGAAGGCGAGTGACTTACCCGTGCCGGGCTGGGAAGCAGAGGTCCCCTCCCCGCCAACATTTGGCGCCGAGGCAAAGCCACCAGCGCCCGGGTTCTCCTCCTCCTCCTCCATGTGCATGGGCTTGGTGCTTGGCGCCCTTGCCGGGGACGCCCCTCGGGGTGGCGTGGTCGATGGGGGCGGCGTGTTGGGGGTAGCCCTCTGTGGCTCTTCCTGCTGCTGTCCTCCTCCTGCAACCACGACAAGGTCAGCACCAAGAGATCGTGCCCCCAACACACGTCAATGAGGGGTGAGTGGTGAACTTACGCTGGGGGCTGTGCCGGGGGCTGCTGTCCGGGGCTGTGCCGGGGGCTGCTGGGGGGCTGTGCCGGGGGCTGCTGTCCTTGCAAAGATGAAGACGAATCAAGATAAGTGGCATGATCCGAGGAGACGGAGATGACAGAAAAGGACAAGATACTTACTCGTCCTCCACCTCCTCCTCTGCTGCTTTCCTCTTCCTCCTTGGGTTGAGGGACCCGAAGTCAAAAGTGACCTCCGCGTCAGCGTCTGCCGGAGGAGGGGAGGAGGGCGAAGTCTGCATGCGCTTGGATGAAGAAGAGGCAGATGCTTCTCCTTCGCCACCGCGACCTTCATCGATTTCTTCACAGCCGCGGCCCTCGTTTGGCGCGCGGACGCCTCCTGGGCTTGCCGGGGCTGCACGACCCTGCCGGGCTGAACCGGCTCGCCAGAGGTGGCCCACCGCAGGACTCGCCCTCTCCCCGTGGCCGGAGGGTCGACAGCCTCGGCCTCCTCCTCCGACGACTCGTCGACCACATCTTCGACAAGAGGGGCCCCGGTGCCGGTGCTACTGGCCTCCCCAGCAGACTCCGCCCACTGGGCAAGCTCCTTCTCCTCCACGGCCGCCGCGGCCTCGTCCTCTACACCGCCAGCGCTGCTGGCCTGCCTGGCAAGCTCCGCCTCCACCGCCCTGGCAGCGATTTAGTCCAACTCTGCCTGAGTGGTGTCCTGGATAAGCAGTGGCTCGTTGCGGACGTACACCTCCGCCAAGCCGTCAAAGAACTCCTGCACCTGCTCCTCCGGCGGCGGGGCCCAGTTTTGGACGGGACCGTGCGCGTTGCAGTCCGGCATCATGGCGATGATGTCGGTCTTGCGCGAGTTGTTGCTCAGCGGGACCACCCCCGCCGGCAACCCAAATAAGGGCCCCTTGATGACCTTGCCGGCCTTCGCAGCCTTGCCGGGCCTCTCGGCCCAGTCTTCGCGGTTCACGTCGAGCTGAAAGATCCGTTCGTAGAAGTGAGCGTGCCCCATCACCGTGAAGTTGTGATTGAGGCCGGGGCGAAGCTTCATGATGTCAGCCGTGTTCTGGAAGAGCCAGGCCGGCCTCCCCTTGTTGTGAAGAGGAGCGATTCGGCGGCGGAGGAAATCCGCCCCAATCATCTCCAGGGTAAGCCCCGCAATGGTGAGGCGGTGGATCCTAGTGGTGGCGATCTCGAGCTTGTCGTCCTGGGCGTCGATGTTGCCCCAGTCGTTCCTGCGGACCGGCGGCGCCTGACGGAGCCGGCAGAACTCCTATGGATCATCCTCCTCAATCCAGCACCACCAGCCCCACCATTCTTCCCACCTCTCCTTCTGGGCGCCCTCCGGGTATGTCCCTTTGGACCTTGGGATCCAGGTGACGCAGCCAGAAATGGCACCTCCCTTCTGGATGCGGGGGTAAAAATAATGGCGGAAGAGCACCGTGTTGGGAAGAACTCCGGTGAAGCCCTCACAGAGATGGGCGAACAGAGCCATGCACGCCACGGCGTTTGGAGTAAAGTCTAGAAGGTGGAAGCCAAATGTGTGCATGATATCGTTGAAGAAATCGGAGAAAAGGGGGCAAAGGCCGCAAGAAAAGTAATCGACGAAGAACGGGTACCGATTCGGGGCGGCCTCAGTGCAATTGGCGGGGATGCCACACTTGGCTAGATGCCCCATCGTCCCCCCCCCCCCGTCTTGCACCCCCATAGGGACCTGAAGCAGTCCCGGAGCTCGAACACGTTGACCGTCGAGGGGAAGTAGGCGAGCTGCGTCCGCCGCGCCGCCAACTTGCTCTCCTACGGATCGCTTGTACCGGTGTCCTTGGCCACTCCCTTGCCTTTGCTGGTCTTGGGTGCCATGGCAGCTGCGGGGAGCAAGGGACTGAAGACAGCGAAGTCGCAGCAGCGGCGAGCAAAGGCGAAAGCTTGGGAAGGAAGGAGAAGGGGATGGCGGTTCCGAGATTGAAGAAGATTCAGGGGGTAAAATGAGCAGCGCGCCTGCAGTTATTCCTTTTTACGGGGAAGGCGCGGGCCTCCTCTTTTCCCATTAACTGCGATGTGACGCATGCGTGCGGGAACTGCCCCACGCATGACCCCCACGTCATGCACGATCCTCCATGTCGCGCGTTCAACAGGGGTCATGGGGAAGCGCAGCGGACGAAACAGTTACCGTGGTAAAAATCCGCCCCACCTGCCCGCGCACCGTTCTGGGCCTGGCCCAACAACGCGTCGCGCTTATGTGTGGCCCAGACCCGGGGCCTCCTATCGGTGTACAAAAGTAGGGGCTCTCCTTTTGACCCCTTTACTTCTGCACGGGCAGTCACAACCACGTGCCACGACCATACTTAGCAGGGCAGAGGAGGGAAGCCAGAGAGAAACCAAAGCGCAAGGCAAACAAAGCAACGCTAAGACCAGAAGCACGAAAGAGCAAGGGGGCGAGGTGGACTCCCCCGGCAAGACCCTTGCCGGGGCAAATTGCCCGACGCCGACAGAGCGAGCCACCCTTGAGCCCAAGGGTTCCAAACATCACCAAGAACTACGTTGGACCCAGGGCTCGGGAGGCACCTCTGTGGTGGCATGCAGATCTTTGTCAAGATCATAGATACATGGGATCAGATGAGGACCAGAAGACGACGATCCTCGGCGGGATTCTAGCCGAGGAAACTTACAAGACCCCCCCGGCAAGAGCCTTGCCGGGGACGACTGCAAAGCCACGGCAAGACCCTTGCCGGGCCCCCGGCAAGACCCTTGCCGAGGGCATCAGCGGGGCCACTGCCAGGCCCGCACCAGCCAAGACTCCACCGCCGTCCCCAAGCAGCTGCTAGCTTAACCAGCTGGGCAGGCACCTGCGTGGCGACGGGCGGCCTCTACACCGACTCAGCAAGCACCTGCGTGGTGGCATGCAGATCTTCGTGAAGGCTCCACCACCGCGCCACCTCAGCAGCCTGCCTACCTACATGGCACCGCACGCATCGCTGGCCTGCGCGCGTGTCTAAACGAGGCGGAGCGGCGACGGACGAGACGGGCCTCGTTCCCGTCCCCGATAAAGCTAAAGGACACCTAAGTAGCGCATTTAAGGCGCTTTGTCCCGTAACGCCGGGCGATAAGGTCGCGCGCTGTATACCTTTCCACCTCCTATGTGCCACTATGGCAACCCCTTTTGCCTATAAAAGGAGGCCCGAGGCGACCATGAGAGGGATTCGGCTCTTTTGGGCAAGTTACACCCCGTAGCTAGCTCAAGAACACAAGAACGCTCAATACATCCACCAAAGCAGGACTAGGGTATTACGCATCTTCGCAGCCCGAACCTGGGTAAACGATCCATGTGCTTCCTGCCAGACCTGCTCTTCTCACAACCCCGCGCCCGCCAACCGCAGAAGGGATTCCAGTGATCCCATAGGTGTCGTTTTTCCCCGACAACGTCCTTATCAAGTAGACCGATTCCTGCTTGCATCTACTACTATTACTCCACACATCGATCGACTCATGCCTGCATCTAGAATATTAAGTTCATAAAAACAGAGTAACGCATTAAGTAAGATGACATGATGTAGCGGGATAGACTCAAGCAATATGATGAAAACCCCATCTTGTTATCCTCGATGGCAACAATACAATAAGTGTCGGTTCCCCTTCTGTCACTAGGATCGAGCACTGCAAGATTGAACCCAAATCTAAGCACTTTGCGCATTGCAAGAAAAACCAATCTCGTTGGCCAAACCAATTCGATAGTTCGAAGAGACTTGCATCAAATCATGTATATAAGAATTCAGAGAAGGTTCAAATAATATTCATAAATAAGCCGATCATAAATCCACAATTCATCGGATCTCGGCAAACACACCGCAAAAGAGTATTACATCGAATAGATCTCCAAGAGCATCAAGGAGAACTTTGTATTGAGAACCAAAGAGAGAGAAGAAGCCATCTAGCTAATAACTATGGACCCGAAGGTCTTTGGTAAACTACTCACACATCATCGGAGAGGCTATGGTGTTGATGTAGAAGCCCTCCGTGATCGATTCCCCCTCCAGCAGATCACCGGAAAAGGCCCCAAGATGGGATCTCACAGGTACAGAAGGTTGCGGCAGTGGAAAAGTGGTTTTCGTGGCTCCCCCTGATGTTTTTAGGGTATAAGAGTATATATAGGCAAAAGAAGTACGTCGGTGGAGCTCCGTGGGGCACACGAGGGTGGGGGGCGCGCCTACCCCCCTGGGCGCGCCCTCCTGCCTCGTGGCCGCCTCACGGAGTTCCAGACTTCAACTCCAAGTCTTCTAGATTGCTTTCGTTCCAAGAAAGATCATCGCAAAGGTTTCATTCCATTTGGATTCTGTTTGGTATTCCTTTTCTGCAAAACACTGAAATAGGCAAAAAACAGAAACTGGCACTGGGCCTTCGATTAATAGGTTAGTCCCAAAAATAATATAAAAGAGCATATTAAAGCCCATTAAACATCCAAAACAGATAATATAATAGCATGGAACAATAAAAAATTATAGATACGTTGGATACGTATCAAGCATCCCCAAGCTTAATTCCTGCTTGTCCTCAAGTAGGTAAATGATAAAAATAGAATTTTTGATGTGGAATGCTACCTAACATATCTATCCATGTAATTTTCTTTATTGTGGCATGAATGTTCAGATCTGTATGATTCAAAACAAAAGTTTAATATTGACATAAAAACAATAATACTTCAAGCATACTAACAAGATAATTATGTCTTCTCAAAATAGCTTGGCCAAAGAAAGCTTATCCCTACAAAATCATATAGTCTGGCTATACTCCATATTCATCACACAAAATATTTAAATCATGCACAACCCCGATGACAAGCCAAGCAATTGTTTCATACTTCTGATGTTCTCAAACTTTTTCAACTTTCACGCAATACATGAGCGTGAGCCATGGACATAGCAGTCACTACTGGAATCAGGAACTTTGCCGTCAGCCGTTTCTTTGCCTTCAGCTAGCTGATGGCAATGAGGGTCTTTGCCATCAGCTTGAAGAAACCTGATGGCAAAGAAGCAGCTGACGGCAAAGAAAGTGTTTGCCGTCAGCTAGCTGATGGCATAGAACCTTTGCTGTCCGCTAGCGGACGGCAAAGAGGCAGGGTGGGCCGATAGTGAGGGGTAGCTAACGGCCAGTTTCTTTGCCGTCTGCTAGCTGATGGCAAAGAAACTTTGTCGTCCGCTCGCAGACGGCAAAGACTGGCCGTTCTAACGTCCATTAGCTAGGCTCTTTGCCGTCAGCTAGCGGACAACAAAGAGTTGTGCCCTATATGTATAAAAACGCCCTCGCGCCCTGCCCCTCTCTCTCCCTCTCCCCTCATCCCAACCCCGCGGCGCGCCCCGCCCCGGCCGCACCCCTCGCCGCGCAGCCCCGGACCATGTCGCCGCCCCGGCCGCCCCGTCACTCCCGGGCCTCCTCGCTGCCCTAGCCACCCTGACAGGCCGCGTCGGCCCCACCCCGGCTGCCCCGTCCCTCCGTGTCGGCCCGCCCCGCCCCGGCCGCCCCGCCAGACCGCCTCGCCGCGTCGAGTCGCCGCCCCGGCCGCTCCGCCCCGCTGCCCCGCCTCGCCGCCCCGACCGCTCCAAGGTGAGACATTTTCATTTTTTCCATTTTTTTAGATTTAGTTTAATTAGGTTTAGTATAATTTAGTTTAGGTTTAGTTTAGTTAGTTTACTTTAGGTTTAGTTTAGTTTAGTTTAGGTCAAGTTTCTGGTTAGTTTAGTTTAGGTTTAGTTTAGTTTAGGTTTAGTTTAGGTTTAGTTTAGTTTACTTTAGGTTAAGTTTCTGGTTTATTTTGAACATGTGAAATTTGTTTTTTCAGTTCAAGCATTTATTCCCGCTTCGACGTCGATGATCCCTATCCCGCATCCTCGTCGTCGACTCGACGGAGGAGGCCTGCTTGATCAGAGGGGCCATGTACGAGACTAGGCTCCGTTGGGCTAGTACTGGGAGGTTCTACCTTCCGAGGGGCGCAGGTTGGTGAGGAGTCAGCCCGTCGTTGACCTGAACCTTGTTTGGTGGTGGTCGCGTGGGCCAGTGACGGTGCCGAGGCTTTCGGACACCGCGGAGGTGGTACGTCACCGTGTCAGCGAGGAGGACGAGCACGTCCGTTGCTACATGGTTGCGTTGGAGGGCAGGTTCGACAATACATGGCAGGTTCTTCATGGATCTCATTGGAGCTATGCTCATGTTATGGTTCCTTCTCTTTGGGTGTCCATCGCCCGCGCCGACACCCGTCGGGCGCTACGGTTCTAGCTGTATTAGCGATGCTATATGTATGATACTATTCGAGATGTATTAGTGATAATATTCAACGATGTACGGACGCAAGAGATGATGTAGTTTTGCTTATTGAATGCATGCTAATTTAGTTTACCCGGGGACGAGCGGGTTAGGGGGTTACTCGGTGTCGATGGTACCCTAAATAGCAAGTATCGTTAGTGCAAGATACATGTGGCCGTCAGTGTCGAATACTACATCCACGTCCCACAAGTGACACAGGGGTCCTACGTCCCGCAACAACAGTTCTCAGTGTCGATGGCGGTCAAACACCATTGCGAATTTGTCTGGCAGCCTGAGAGACGACGATTGAAAGCTAAGTGTTGAAACTTGAAACACCCAAACTGACTCAAGTTGGTTTGGTTGTTTGAAATATCAAAACTTGGCTTTAATCCTCATCGCAGAGGCTACCAGACAAATTTCCCAAGGTGTTCGACCGTCATCGGCCACCAGAACTATTGTTGCGGGACGCCGGGCGCCGGCGTCACTTGTGGGACGTGGATCTAGGTTTCAACACCGAGCGGCTCATGTATCTTGCACCGATGGTACTTGCTATTTAGGGTTCTATCGACGCTGAGGAACCCCTAACCCGCTCGTCCTGTTGTAAATATTTAGTTAGGTTGATGCAAAAAACAATATTGCTATCAAACTCATCATTCGATTTAAATGTGCAGTTTTTTCATCGCTGTGAGGGTCTAGTGTTCGAGATCTCCGCCCCTGCGTTCGTGGGTTAGCACAAATGACGTCTCCTCCCCCCTTGATTTGCTCTGTTCCGGTCTTCGTGCCGATGAAACTTGCTAGCTATAGGTGTCTTCAATCATCAGTATGCGTGACCACTATGCGTCTCCCGTTCGAAAGGGTTACATCTATAAATATGCATGCATTTGCATATTTATAACCGTGATTCTTTTGAATTGTCCAGTGTTATCCATGGACAGCCCAAGTATGTGTAGATTGGGTTCGTTTTCCCATATGCTCTGCTCCGGATCCGTTGCAGAATTTCGTCAGTGCCTCCCTGTTGTTCTTCGGGTACACATCCTCTCTGCTTATTGCCGAGACGTGTATCAGGAGAACAGCGGGGAGGTGCGGCCAAAATTTTGCGTCGGATCCGGAGTAGAGCATGGGAAAACGAACCCAATCTACACATACTCGGGTGGGATTAGGACCTATCTTTACCTATTAGCATCTAGGTTGCATGGAAGTAATAAAAGTGACAAACTCCATTAATTGATGAATATATACATGCTGATATATATATATTTCTTATGTGTCCATTAGCTAGGCAAGATGACTGATCGTGCGTGGATGTACACCGGTCACACTAGTCAGAAAGACATGACCACTGAATGGTTAACAAAAACCAAGGGGTTTCTGAGAGCCGCATTTGCAAATGGCCAGAGGACAACATGGTGCCCTGGTGGCGGGTGCAACAATTGGCACAAGAGGACAGAGGATGAAATGGGCAAACACCTGCAGAAGTGGGGTTTTACGCCAGATTATACGGTGTGGACATTTCATGGCGAGTCTGCCCAACGTGCCAGAGCTGAGGTGCTTCGTCATCGCACCGACGAGCATGGTACTAGGATGCAATACATGGTGCAAGACTTTGATGATGCTCGGGACTCGGACGACGAGATGGAGGAATCTGCAAAGGCCTTCAATGAAATGTTGGAGTCTTCAAAACGTCCTCCCCACGAGCACACCGAGCTTTGTCAGCTGGATGCCATCTCACAAATAATGGCTTTGAAGGCTCAATTCAACTTGGGCAGAGAATGCTATGACGCAATTATGACAATATTTGGACGTTTTCTACCCAAAGGCCATGTACTACCTGCAAACCTGTACCAGTCAGACAAAATTCTCTGTGCTCTTAAGATGCCCTATGAGAAGATACATGCCTGTGAGAAAGGATGTGTCTTATTTAGGCTTCAGTATGCGGACTTGAACTATTGTCTCATTTGCAAGTCATCCAGGTATGTTGTGGTAGACAACGGTATGGGTGAGAAGACGCAAACCAAAATCCCCGTTAATGTTCTTCGGTATATGCCAATCATACCAAGACTTCAACGTCTTTTCATGGTCGAAGAGACAGCAAGACAGATGACATGGCACAAAACGGGCAAAAGAACCCAACTAGATGCAGATGGGAAGCTGATGATGGTGCACACATCGGACGGTGAAGCATGGAAGAGCTTTGATGCATTACATGATGACAAAGTGGCAGATCCAAGGCATCCTCGAGTCGGCATCAGCACGGATGGGTTCAGTGTGTTTGGTCTGACGGCAGCCCAATACAGTTGTTGGCCCGTATTTGTCTTTCCACTCAATCTCCCCCCGGACAGATTATGCAAAGAAAGAACATTTTCCTGACGTTGATAATTCCAGGGCCCAACTATCCGGGGAAGAATATGAATGTGTACATGCAGCCGCTGAAGGACGAATTGCAAGAAGCCTGGGATAATGGGTTCAAGACATATGACGCCTTTAGCAAATGGAACTTCATACTGCGTGTCTGGTACATGTACTCGACGCATGACTTGCCGGCGTATGCGCTATTCGTTGGCTGGTGTGTGCATGGAAGGTTCCCGTGCCCCACATGCAAGGGAGCTCTTGAGTTTCGTTGGCTTCAGGCCAGTCACAAGTTTTCTGGCTTCGACATGCATAGACAGTTCCTGGATCCTAGCCATAAGGTCAGGAAAGACAAGAAGAACTTCATCAGAGGTAGAGTTGTCAAAAACTCTGCACCACCTGCGTTCACAGGCCAAGAGACACTAGATCAGTTAAACGCTCTCGAGCCAGATCCAGAGCGTCCAGGGTATTTCAAGGGGTATAATTCGAAACACGCTTGGACTCACAAGACATGCTTGTGGGATCTGCCTTACTTCAAAGACCTCCTTTTCCCACACAACATCGACGTGATGCACATTGAGAAGAATATTGCCGAGGCAGTTTTTGGTACATTGTTCGGCATAGATGGGAAGTCAAAGGATAATACTAAGGCTAGAGTCGATCTGGAGGCGCTATGTGATAGGCCGTTACAAAACATGAAAGAACCGAAAGGAAAGCAGAACTGGACGAAGCCAAATGCATGGTTCAATCTTGGAAGGCCAGCTATGAGGGAAATTAGCTTGTGGGTGGAACAGCAGTTGATGTTCCCCGATGGGTATGCAGCGAATCTAAAGAGGGGAGCGAGTCTTGATAAATTGAAGATATTTGGTCTCAAGAGTCATGATTGACACATATGGATTGAGCGGGTAATGCCGGTGATGTTGCGTGGCTTCATCCCTGAGGATGAATGGCTGGTACTGGCAGAGCAGAGCTATTTCTTTTGTGTTCTCTGTGCGAAAGAACTATTGCCTGGCCTGCTAGAAGAAATGGAAGAGTTGGCGCCGGAGTTGATCTTTCCGCCGGGCTTCTTTAATCCAATGCAGCACTTGATTTTGCATCTTCCAACCGAGGCAAGATTGGGGGGGGGGGCTGTGCAAAATCATGGGTGCTACGCCACTGACAGGATGCAGAAGTCGCTACGAGAAAAATGTAAAAATAAACGTAGAATTGAAGCATCGATGGCTGAGGCATTCATTACCGAGGAGGCGGCAAACTTCGTGACAGCACACTACGAAGCCAAAAATCGTCATTTGCATAATCCGAAGCCTCGGTACAATGTTGACGAACCTAAAAAGGGTGGATCCAACCTCAGCCTATTCAAAGGGGATCTTGCATCAGCCGGTGCTTCTAATTCCTTAACGTTGGATTTCGAAGAATGGCAGATCATTTCGTTGTATATCTTCACCAACCTAACAGAAGTGCGGCCGTACATCGAGTAAGTTCTCAGTACATTGTTTTGCAAATTCTAATTCCTTTGAACTACTCTTATTCCCGGATAAATTTGATACAGTCGATACGTCGCCATATTCTCGTATGGAGCGGTGATCCAAAAGGATACCGTCGAAGAGTATGAGCTTCTGGCAAAGCATGGATGCGACTATCCCGGTTTCATCTCTTGGTTCAAATAAACCGTAATTTCCATTAGACAATTTCATTTCTTCATCTAATTTGTGGCTAATGCAATAATCCCTTTTGTGTTAAACTTGTAGGCTAATTCAGAGCTTATAGACGCCGAATTGAGACAAGTCGCTAATGGTTTTGACTATAAGGTCCGTTCATTTGACAAATACGACATCAACGGGTATCGCTTTCGTACCTATGGCAAAGAGCTATCTATGGCCGACCGAAAGTCTACAAATTGTTGTGTCTCTGCTATCGGCAAAGGAGATACCGAGTATTATGGAAGAGTTGAAGCAATTTATGAGCTTCAATTCTATGGTGCAAACCCACCAAACGTCGTAGTCTTCAAATGTTATCGGTTCCAACTGAAGGAGACTAGAAGGACTCATGAACATATAGGGCTAGTGGAAATCAATCAAAGCACCCATTTGGATGTTCCCGATGTCTATATTATGGCTCAACAGGCAACCCAAGTTTTCTATCTACCGTGGGCCTATCAAAGTGATCCTAATCTCAAAGGTTGGGATGTCGTTTATGAAGTGCCGCGACGTGTTAGACCACCTCCCCCCAATGAAGATGATTATGCACCTCACATTAACCCAGACATATATGAAGGAGAATTCTTCCAAGAAATGCGTCTTTCCAAAAAAAATTCAAGAAGCACTCTACTTCACCCCAGAACATTGAAGTAGACAGCGACAGTGAACCCGACTTCACCCCTCAGCCGGAACAAGAAGAGCCTGAACTAGAAGAGGTTACTGCTGCGGATGACCTGTCAATGCTTGACAGATTACGTAGAGGTGGCCTTCCACATGATGATGATGCATTTATTAATGATGATGATGAGCACGTCATTACTGATAGTGATGATGATGATGCATTTATTGATCCCGAAGCATTTATTGAACCATATTATGACTAGGTATTCAATTTTTTATGTTGTACTTGATTTATATAGTTACTTGTATATTTTTCTTACTTTGTATGATTGTTTCTTATACTATACTTAGCTTCCTTTCCTCAAAAATGTCATGATAATCTTTGTTACCTCCAAAATGATATAGACTTACCTTACTTTCCTCGAAAATGACATAATAACCTTAGTAAGCTCCAAAATGACCTATTTACCTAGCTTAGCTCTAAAATGACCTACACTTAGAAAAAGAAAGAGAAGAAAAAATCTTCTACTTCTTCTTCCTTTTCTTCCTCTTCTTCTTCTTCTTCTTCTTCTTCTTCTTCTTTTTCTAGATAGTCTTCTTCTTCTAACTTGCTTCTTTCCCAATTTGCAGATTTGCCTTAGATGAGGAAGCCTGCGTTGATGGAGTCTACTCTTCTCTTTATGCTTCCTTCTTGTTTTGATTTTGTACGATGAACAATGTCAAACTTGCTACCTATATATGTATGTATGGATGAAACCATTGTATGCTTGTTTTGGATATGTTGGCTATGTATATGTGTTGGATGAAACCATTTGCTATGTATATGTGTTGGATGATCATATCCATATGGCAGGGATATGATTTGGTATGTATATGTGTTGGTATGCTTGTCAAAATTATTTTCATATGTGTGTGTATATATATGGAAATTCTTTCAAATTGAATGGTTCCAAAAAAAAAACAGGAAAAACAGGGGCTATATACACTCTTTGTCGTCAGCTGGCGGACGACAAAGAGCTTTGCCATCAGCTAGCGGACGGCACAAATGCCACGTGTCAGCTACCTGTGCAACCTGGGGCAGTAGGCTGCCTATTTTGTTGTTTTGCCGCAGACGGCAAAGAACGTTTAATATTTGCCGTCAGCCAGCTGACGGCAAAGCTACCAAATAGGCCAGCCCCCAGGTGCTGCCACGTGGCACGCTCAGCCGTCCGCCGGCCGACGGCAATGATTCAATGCTATTTGCCATCTGCTGGCTGACGGCAAAGATACAAATGTCTTTGCCGTCCGCCAGCCGACGGCAACGAACACCGTTAACCCCTTAACGGACCTAAGCTGACACGTGCGCCGTCCAGGCTCTTTGCCATCGGCTGGCGGACGACAAAGAACTTTATATCTTTGCCGTCCGCCAGTAGACGGCAACGAAGCCTTTGCCGTAGCCTGTTCAGCCGGACGTGTTGCCGTCAGCTGGTTGACATCAAAGGTCTTTGCCATCCGCCATGTGTGGCTTTGCCGTCTGCCATGGCTGACGCCAAAGTTCCTGATTCCTGTAGTGAGTATAGGTGGAATAGACGGTGGTTGTGGAGAAGACAAAAAGGAGATAGTCTCACATCAACTAGGCGTATCAACGGTGATGCGGAGCATCTTATGGTCATCCCCATGGACCTACCATCATCTCATCAAGAGCCAAGAGGACCTATGACATGAGCACGAGCTAGAGCTCTCGAGAATGAGGTGACTTCCTTCCTTAGTGATATCACATATGATCCACTCGAGACATGGCTACTACCTAAGTCCAACATGCTGTGCATGATTAGGTGTCAAGAGGACCCTCTCGAAGATGCTCGTGAAATGGACAAGCCACCAAGTCCACGGATGAAGAGGAACGCCGGGAGGAGAAGAAGGCAGCTCCAAGACCCGGACATCCGGCCCCGGCCCGGACATCCGGCCGCTGGAGGCATCCACTACAGCAGCATCCCAGCCGCCAAGCACCTACAGGCCCCGGACATCCGGCCCTGCCCCGAAATCCGGCCCCAACGCCCGGATATCCGGACAAGCTCCATCCAGAGAACAGAAGAAAAGCTCCCGTCAGCCCAGACATCCGGCCCCAGCCCCGGACATCCGGCCCCGTCTGTCTGCGCACAGTAAAGGCTGAGGCCCATGTACCCCTTCGCCCAACTAGACTATATATACTCCTCCTCCTTCCTTCTTCTAGGGTTAGAATTGGTTTAGCTCATATGTGAGATAGAGCTTTGCTCATCCATTACGGATCTACTCCACGAGAGAGACCGCGGCCCCTCTACGGAGAAGATCCCCTTGGATTCAAGACCCCCTCTTGGGTGGCCCCATCAAGACCTCCTCTAGGAGAAGAACCGGTTACCTTTGTATCATCCTTTATTGATCGTGGATCTTGTATCTCCCCTCGTGTTTCGAGGATCTAGCACATGTGTGACTATATCTTGTTGGTTTTAGTGATTCTCTTGTGTTTTCCCTCGTGTGCCCCCGCGTGTTCTTCGTGTTTTTAGTTGGGATCCGCTCCTTTCATGAAAGATTGGCCGTATAGGGTTCCACCCTATATCATCTTGGTATCATGAGCCACGTTGATCACGATTTCAGAGCCCCCTCTCTTTGTTTTCTAGCCTAGTTTTGTTGATTTTGTCCCTAATTCAAAAATTGCCCCACAAAAATAGCCCCAATTTTTTTTGTGATTTGTGGGTGTGATGAAGTTTTGTTGGATTTGATCCGCGGATTTCGTGTGTTGCAGGTAGATCTAGCTTTTCCCCATCCTTCTCCAGATTTCCATCCACAAAATCTCCCGAATTTTGCCCCGGATTTGCCTTTTCCACACGGAGTTCATCGAGTTCGTCCACGGGTCCAGAGCCTGGACATCCGGCCCGACAGCCTGGACATCCGGCCACCCCGGACATCTGGCCATCCAGCCCGGACATCCGGCCCCTTACAGCATCACTTCCATCCACCGCTTCTTTTCCGCCTAACTTTCGTCAAATTTTGTTCCGGTGCCCATTCCCACTTCCGCATACCACCACCACTTCCGCATAGCACCACCATAGCCTTCCCGCTACCACCTCCAATAATTTTGACACGTTTTGCTTTGAGAATTTGAGTTGCGGTTCCCGTGTCCTATTGCGTATCGGCTATTTAGGTACGGTTCGACATCGACATCACCGCCGCTCATCTTCGCCACGGACTCGTCATCGACAACGACAACTCCACCATTTTGCCACATACCACGATCAGTAACTTCATCTTGGTATAGTGATATCTCATCATTGCACATTCTTGCAATTGCATTGATAACCCCATAGCCATTTTGCGTAGCTTACCCATCGAGACTAGCCTTTGAGTATTGCCGGCAACGTGTCTTGTGCACATTAGTGATCATACTTCCCATAGCATACATACCATATCATCGTGTTGCATATCTTGGTATCATCTCTTGTGTCACAAGGTTGTCATCGCATACACAATTGCTATCTTGGTTCGTGAAGCATTGCATGAGAAAAGAGCTCAAAAGACAAAGAGCCAAACAAGCTTTTAAGCAAAAGGGAAAGATAAGCAAAGAGCTTATAAGCAAGAACCATAGCATCATACAACACTAAGATTGTCATACTCGATCATCTTGGATCATATCATCGGAATACCATCCATATAGCATACTTGGGGTAGAAGTTGTTGCATTTTTGCTTAGTAGGTTGTGCACAAGTGCGTATCCTCCTATTGTGCAATCGTTCTAGCGTCTCTCTAGTGTTGTGCAACAAGAGCATTTTCGTGGATTCCACATTTTGGCTCATCCCTTGGTTGCACGACCCCACTTATCTATTTGCGTGTGTGTTTCTGTGTACCACATCTTGCTATTGGTCTACTTGTTGCATTTGCAAATTTGCGAATCTTTTCCAACATTATTGAGTCTCACTTACAATTGCATCAAATTTTGTGCCACCATCCTAACCGAGCTCCACCATAAGCTTTTACTTGTGTAGGTGTGAGAAACCGACAAGAATTGGTACCAATTGTGCTATTTCCTTGTTACACATTGGAGTGATCATTGATCCATCTTCAACATCGGTCATGGTACATTTGGTATATAGTTCTTCTCTTTCTCCCACTCACATATTTTTGTTTGGAATGATGGATAGGCCAAGTACTTCTACCAACCCACTCTTCCTTGAGCAAGACGACGACCCGAACAACTACGTCACCAAGCTACACCTATTTGGTACACAACGAGCTTTGCATGAAGAGCAACTAGCAATGAGCGACCACATCGACAACCTCGCCACCGACTTGCGACTCTCCGAGCAACATACAAGAGACTACTTCGACAACAAGCTCGATGAACACAAGCACGAGAATGACGCAAGAATGGACGAGATTCGTGCCTTGTTGGTCAACCGCTCTTCTACCACTTCGTCTTACTCAAGAAGGAGCCGCTCAAGTCGACACTCTGACGACACCATCTCCGGCTCAAGTACCCCGACATGAAACACTCTTCGTCGTGCCGCGCGTCAAGATCGTCATGCCAACCGCAATCCTCTACACGACACCGACTCTCGGGAGCAAGCTCGCGCCAAGAACATCGACACCGTCAAAACCAAGCTAGATTTGCGCAAACACAAGAACGGCAACGCCAACTCCAACAACAAGAGGAAGAGCGTGCGCGACAACACCAAGATGCACAAGACGCCGAGGCACAACATCAAGAACAACAACTACGTGAAGGTCAAGCACTTGAGGCGCAACGTGCCCTTCGTGATTCAAGTCGAGCCGTAGCAAACCGAGGCCGACAAGCTCGTGAACATCAAGAAGCGCTTCGCGATGAAGTTCAAGAAAGGATTTATCAATCACGTGTGCATCATCAAGTTCCTCAAGCTCCTCGTCAACCTCGACAAGCTTCCCCACAAGCTCGCCAAGAACATCAGTTCAACAAGAGCAAGACGACAACGAAAATCCTCCAAGACAAGAACAACATGAGGTCGACAACCCTCCTCACCAAGAGCAATATGAGATTGTCAACCATCAACGACATGGGCGTCATCATCCCTGACCCCAACACAATGTAGAATAATGCTACGGCAAGCTCAAGTTCACCATGCCCAAGTTCACCGGAAGCAATGACCCCGAAGAGTACATATCATGGGCATTGAAGGTTGACAAAATCTTCCGCTTGCACAACTATGAAGAAGAGAAGAAGATCACGATGGCATCCCTTGAGTTTCAAGACTACGTTCTCATTTGGTGGGAACAAGTCATTGAGCGCCGAGAGGCAAGAGGTGAACAACCCATCACTACTTGGGCGCAAATGAAGGATGTAATGAGAGCACGTTTCATGCCTACCTACTACAACCGCGACCTCTTCAAGAAACTCCAACTCCTCAAACAAGGAACCAAGAGCGTTGAAGAGTACTACAAGGAAATGGAGATTGCCATGATACGAGCCAATGTCACGGAAGATGATGAGCAAACTATGGCACATTTCTTGAATGGACTCAATCATCCTACCAAGAAGATCGCTGACTTCCAACCATACTCGAACCTCATCGAGCTAGTGCATCAAGCTACCAAAGCGGAACGTCAAGTGCGAGATGACTTCAAGTATGCCAAGTTCTCATCCAAGTCCTATGGCTTCTCCAAGACCCAAGCTTCAACGACTCCAACACCTTCTACCTCAACCAAGCCATCTACAAGCAACGGCGACAAGTCAAGTTACAAGAAAACTTCGACAACCTCAAGTTGTCCTCCTACCACAAGCAACTTCAAGCCGAAAGCTTCATCATCATCTACCCCAACCGATGAGACCATCAAGACAAGTTCCTTCAAATGCTTCACATGCGGCGGCCAAGGCCATAAGTCCTTTGAGTGTACAAACAAGCGCACCATGATACTCAACGACGATGGAACCTATGACTCCATGAGTGAAGGAGAAATGGAAGCCCTTGACCAAGTGGCCATGCACCGAGAAGTGAACGACGATGAAGATGATCAAGTCTTTTGTGACGAAGATTCGAGCCCCGCTCTCGTTGTCTCCAAGGTCTTGACTCTTCAACATCAACAAGACGAAGACCAAAGATGCCATATCTTCCACACCAAGGCCGGCATCAATGGACGGTCCGTCAAGGTCATCATCAATGGAGGGAGTTGCCTTAACCTAGCAAGTGAAGAACTATGCTCCAAGCTCCAATTGGTCAAGATGAAGCACCCGCACCCCTACAAGGTTCAATGGCTAAGCGACTCCGGCACTATGCAAGTCGAGCATAGGGTACAAGTCTCCTTCAAGATCGGAGCTTACGAAGACACTTTGGAGTGTGATGTCATTCCTATGACCGTTTGCCACCTCCTTCTTGGACGACCATGGAAATTCGACCGAGGTGTCATCCACAACGGGCGTACAAATCACTATAGCTTCAAGATGAAAGGAAAGGAGTATGTGCTATGACCTATGTCTCCAAGCCAAGTGATCGCCGACAAGCAAGCCACCCATCATGGAGATAATAGTGAGAGGGCGAACCACCAAAAAGAGAGTGAGCACCACAAGCCAAAATTGAGTGCCTCCACGATGAGTGACAAGAAGAACTTAGTCCTATTTGCCACCAAACGTGAGATGAGAGAACTGTGTGAGAACCCATCAAGTGTTATGCACTATGTCCTCTTGTGCAAGGACGAGGCACCAAAAGCTAACACCTCTCACAATCTACCTTTGGTGTTATCTTCTCTATTGCAGGAATTTCAAGATGTTTTCCCCGACGAGCTACCTCCGGGTCTACCTCCACTACGAGGCATCGAGCACCGCATCGACCTCATCCCAGGTGCACCGCTTCCAAACAAAGCCCCCTACCGCGTCAACCCCGAAGAAACCAAAGAAATACAAAGGCAAGTAAAACATCTCATAGACAATGGACATGTGCGTGAAAGTTTGAGTCCTTGTGCCGTAACAGTCATTCTTGTACCAAAAAGAGACGGTAGTTTTCGCATGTGTTCCGATTGTAGACCTATCAATGCTATCACCATTCGCTATAGGTACCCCATTCCACGCCTTGATGATATGCTAGATGAACTTAGCGGTGCCACTATTTTTTTCCAAAATTGATCTCAAAACTATCAAATACGCATACAAGAGGGTGATGAATGGAAAACCGCTTTCAAAACTAAGTTTGGTTTGTATGAGTGGTTAGTCATGCCTATGGGTTTATCGGAAGCACCCGGTACTTTCATGCGTCTTATGCATTATGTGTTTCGCCATTACATTGGTGAGTTTGTTGTGGTCTACTTCGACGATATCCTTGTTTTTAGCAAATCTCTCAAAGAGCATGTCACCCACCTTAGAACCATGTTGCAAACTCTTCGAAAAGAGCGCCTCTATGCTAATATGGACAAATGCCTTTTTGGTGTTGATAAGCTTATTTTCTTGGGTTTTGTAGTATCTTCTAAGGGTGTTCATGTTGATGAATCTAAGATCAATGCTATTAAAACTTGGCCCCAACCAACCAATTTGCAACAAGTGCGTAGTTTCCTTGGTTTAGCCGGTTTCTACCGTAGATTTGTGAAGGATTTTAGCACTATTGCATCTCCTTTACATGCTTTGAGCAAGAAGAATGCACCCTTTGTTTGGGGACCATCGCAAGATAGCGCATTCAATGAGCTTAAGAATTTGCTTACTCATGCTCCTGTGCTTGCATTACCCAACTTTGACAAACCCTTTGAAATTCATTGCGATGCTAGTGGTAATGGCATAGGAGGTGTGTTAACGCAAGAGAAGCGCCCCATAGCATATTTTAGTGAGAAACTCTCCGGAGCGCAACTCAATTACCCCATCTATGACAAAGAGCTATATGCTTTAGTGCGAGTTTTGCATGAATGGGAACATTACCTTCGCCCTCATGAATTTATCATCCATACCGATCATGAAACGCTTAAATATCTTAAGGGTCAAACTAAGTTGAACAAGCGTCATGCTAAATGGAGTGAGTTTATTGAGTCATTTCCTTATGTCATCAAGTATATCAAAGGAAAGAAAAATGTTGTGGCGGATGCACTTTCTCGTATATGCATGCTTGTTACTCAACTTGAATTGAATGTCATTGGCTTTGAGCACATAAAAGACTTGTATGCGCATGATCCTACTTTTGCTATTCCTTATGCCAAGTGTTTGACGCACACATCTTGGGAACGATATTACATCAAAGATGATTATCTTACGAGAGCTAACAAACTTTGCATCCCCGAGTCTTCTCTTCGTTTGTTGCTTTTGCAAGAATCTCATGGAGGAGGACTAATGGGAGACTTTGGACGCGACAAGACATTTGCTACGCTCTCCAAGAACTATTTTTTTTGGCCCAAGATGTTTCGTGACGTCAACCACTTCACCAACTGATGCTCTACATGTCGCAAAGCTAAGTCTAAAGCTCAATCTCATGGACTCTATATGCCTCTTCCAATTCCGTACCAACCATGGGAAGATATTAGCATGGATTTTTTCCTTGGTTTGCCTAGAACTAGAAATGGAAAGGATTCCGTCTTTGTTGTTGTGGACCGATTCTCTAAAATGGCACATTTTATACCATGCAACAAGATAGATGATGCTTCACATGTTGCAAATTTATTTTGTACGGAAATCTTGCGCCTACATGGAGTGCCAAAGACGATTGTCTCGGACTGCGACGTCAAGTTCTTGAGTTACTTTTGGAAGACCTTGTGCGCTAAGCTAGGAATCAAGATTTTGTTCTCTTCAGCATACCATCCTCAAACCGACGGCCAAACGGAGGTGACGAACCGTACACTCTCCACTCTACTACGCGTGTTGATAAAGAAGAACATCAAGGAGTGGGAGGAGTGCCTACCTATCGCCGAGTACACCTACAACCGTGCAAGACATTCGACCACGGGCAAGTCCGCATTCGAGGTCATCTATGGCTTCAACCCGTTGTCCCCATTGGACATTCTTCCTCTACCACTACAAGAGCGCACAAACTTGGACGCGAGTGCACGAGTCAACTACCTCAAGAAGATGCATGATGATACAAGGCACACCATCGAGCGCCAAGTACAACGACTCGCGACCAAGCTCAACGTCAACAAGCAACCCATGATATTCAACATTGGAGATCTTGTGTGGCTACACCTTCGCAAGGACCGCTTCCCCAACGAACACAAGTCCAAACTACTACCATGAGCCGATGGACCCTTCAAGGTGCTTGCGCGCTACAACAACAACGCCTACAAGATTGACATCCCACGCGACAAGTACTCCGTGAGCGACATCTTCAACGTCAAAGATCTCTCCCCATACCATGGTGATGAGGATTTCGATCCAAGGTCGGATCTTTCCCAAGGGAGGGGAGATGATGCGGATCATCCTATGGTCATCCCCATGGACCTACCATCATTTCATCAAGAGCCAAGATGACCTATGACACGAGCACGAGCTAGAGCTCTCAAGAACAAGGTGACTTCCTTCCTTAGTGATATCACATATGATCCACTCGAGACATGGCTACTACCTAAGTCCGAGATGTTGTGCATGATTAGGTGTCAAGAGGACCCTCCTGGAGATGCTCATGAAGACGAACAAGCCAGCAAGTCCACGGATGAAGAGGAACGCCTGAAGGAGAAGAAGGCAGCTCCAGGACCCAGACATCCGGCCCCAGGCCCGGAAATCCGGCCGCTGGAGGCATCCACTACAACAGCATCCCAGCCACCAAGCACCTACAAGCCCTGGACATCCGGCCCCAGCCCGGACATCCAGCCCCAGCCCCGGACATCCGGCTCCCCCCGAAGGCCCGGACATCCGGCCCCGTCTGTCTGCGCACAGTAAAGGGCCGAGGCCCATGTACCCCTTCGCCCACCTAGACTATATATACTCCTCCTCCTCCCTTCTTCTAGGGTTAGCATTGGTTCAGCTCATATGTGAGATAGATCTTTGCTCATCCATTATGGATCTACTCCACGAGAGAGACCGCGGCCCCTCTACGGAGAAGATCCCCTTGGATTCAAGACCCCCTCTTGGGTGGCCCCATCAAGACCTCCTCTAGGAGAAGAACCGGTTACCTTTGTATCGTCCTTTGTTGATCGTGGATCTTGTATCTCCCCTCGTGTTTCGAGGATCTAGCACATGTGTGACTATATCTTGTTGGTTTTAGTGATTCTCTTGTGTTTTCCCTCATGTGTCCCCTCATGTTCTTCGTGTTTTTAGTTGGGATCCGCTCCTTTCATGAAAGATCGGCCGTCTAGGGTTCCACCCTACATCAAACGAGCTATGGAGATGCCAATTAATACATATCAATGTGAGTGAGTAGAGATTGCCATGCAACGGATGCACTAGAGCTATAAGTTTATGAAAGCTCAAAAAGAAACTAAGTGGGTGTGCATCCAACTTGCTTGCTCACGAAGACCTAGGGCAATTTGAGGAAGCCCATCATTGGAATATACAAGCCAAGTTCTATAATGGAAAATTCCCACTAGTATATGAAAGTTATAACATAGGAGACTCTCTATCATGAAGATCATGGTGCTACTTTGAAGCACAAGTGTGGTAAAAGGATAGTAGCATTGCCCCTTCTCTCTATTCTCTCATTTTTTATTTGGGCCTTCTCTCATTTTTTTGGCCTCTCCTTTTTTTGTCCGGAGTCTCATCCCGACTTGTGGGGGAATCATAGTCTCCATCATCCTTTCCTCACATAGGACAATGCTCTAATAATGAAGATTATCACACTTTTATTTACTTACAACTCAAGAATTACAACTCGATACATAGAACAAAATATGACTCTATGTGAATGCCTCTGGCGGTGTACCGGGATGTGCAATGAATCAAGAGTGACATGTATGAAAGAATTATGAACGGTGGCTTTGCCACAAATAAAATGTCAACTACATGATCATGCAAAGCAATATGACAATGATGAAGCGTGTCATAATAAACGGAACGATGGAAAGTTGCATGGCAATATTTCTCAGAATGACTATGGAAATGCCATAATAGGTAGGTATGGTGGCTGTTTTGAGGAAGGTATATGGTGGGTTTATGGTACCGGTGAAATTTGCGCGGCACTAGAGAGGCTAGCAATGGTGGAAGGGTGAGAGTGCGTATGATCCATGGACTCAACATTAGTCATAAAGAACTCATATACTTATTGCAAAAATCTATTAGTTATCGAAACAAAGTACTAGGTGCATGCTCCTAGGGGGATAGATTGGTAGGAAAAGACCATCGCTCATCCCCGACCGCCACTCATAAGGAAGGCAATCAATAAATAAATCATGCTCCGACTTCAACACATAACGGTTCACCATACATGCATGATACGGGAATCACAAAATTTAACACAAGTATTTCTCAAATTCACAACTACTTACTAGCATGACTCTAATATCACCATCTTCATATCTCAAAACAATCATAAGGAATCAAACTTCTCATAGTATTCAATGCACTTTATATGAAAGTTTTTATTATATCCCTCTTGGATGCCTATCATATTAGGACTAATTTTATAACCGAAGCAAATTACCATGCTGTTTAGAGACTCTCAAAATAATATAAGTGAAGCACAAGAGTTCATCAATTTCTATAAAATAAAACCACCACCGTGCTCTAAAAAGATATAAGTGAAGCACTAGAGCAATACTGCCTAGCTCAAAAGATATAAGTGAAGCACAAAGAGTATTCTAATAAATCATGATTCATGTGTGTATCTCTCAAAAGGTGTGTACATCAAGGATGATTGTGGCAAACTAAAAAGCAAAGACTCAAATCATACAAGACGCTCCAAGAAAAACACATATCATGTGGTCAATAAAAATATAGCCTCAAGTAAAGTTACCGATAGACGAAGACGAAAGAGGGGATGCCTTCCGGGGCATCCCCAAGCTTAGGCTTTTGGTTGTCCTTGAATATTACCTTGGGGTACCTTGGGCATCCCCAAGCTTTGTTGGGGAACGTAGCATGCAATTGCAAAAAATTTCCTACGATCACGCAAGATCTATCTAGGAGATGCATAGCAACGAGAGGGGGAGAGTGTGTCCACGTACCCTCGTAGACCGAAAGCGGAAGCGTTAGTTTAATGCGGTTGATGTAGTCGAACGTCTTCGCGATCCAACCGATCAACTACCGAACGTACGGCACCTCCGAGTTCAGCACACGTTCAGCTCAATAACGTCCCTTTAACTCTTGATCCAGCAAAGTGTCGAGGGAGAGTTTCGTCAGCACAATGGCGTGGTGACGGTGATGGTGATGTGATTTGCGCAGGGCTTCGCCTAAGCACTACGACAATATGACTGGAGGAGTAAATGGTGGAAGGGGGCATCGCACACGGCTAAGAAACAATTGATGTGCTTTAGGGTGCCCCCTGCCCCCGTGTATAAAGGAGGAGAGGGGAGGAGGCCGGCCTTAGGGGGCGCGCCTAGTGGGGGGAAACCAACTAGGACTCCTAGTCCTAGTCGGCCCCCTTTCCTTGTTTCAGAGTGGGAAAGGGGAAAGGAGAGGGAGAGGGAGAACGAAAGGGGGGCTGTGCCCCCTCCCCTTGTCCAATTCGGACTCCCCATGGGGGGGCACCCCCTTGTGGGCTGCCCTCTCACTCCCCTATGGCCCATGTGGCCCATTACTTTCCTCGGGGGGTTCCGGTAACCCCTCGGTACTCCGATAAATATCCGAAACACTCTGAAACCATTCCGGTGTCTGAATACTATCGTCCAATATATCAATATTTACCTCTCGACCATTTCGAGACTCCTCGTCATGTCTGTGATCTCATCCGGGACTCCGAACAATCTTCAGTCACAAAAACACATAACTCATAATACAAATCGTCATCGAACGATAAGCGTGCGGACCCTACGGGTTCGAGAACTATGTAGACATGACCGAGACACATCTCCGATCAATAACCAACAACGGAACCTGGATGCTCATATTGGTTCCTACATATTCTATGAAGATCTTTATCGGTCAAACTGCAATGATAACATACGCCATTCCCTTTGTCATCGGTATGTTACTTGCCCGAGATTCGATCATCGGTCTCTTTATACCTAGTTCAATCTCGTTACTCGCAAGTCTCTTTAGTCGTTCCGTAATGCATCATCTCGTAACTAACTCATTAGTCTGATTCCTTGCAAGGCTTATCATGAAGTGCATTACTGAGAGGGCCCAGAGATACCTCTCTGATACTCGGAGTGACAAATCCTAGTCTCGATCTATGCCAACCCAACAAACACCTTTGGAGACACCTGTAGAGCATCTTTATAATCACCCAGTTACGTTGTGACGTTTGATAGCACACAAGGTGTTCCCCCGGTATTCGGGAGTTGCATAATCTCATAGTTAAATTAATATGTATAAGTCATGAAGAAAGCAATAGCAATAAAACTTAATGATCATTATGCTAAGCTAACGGGTGGTCTTGTCCATCACATCATTCTCCTAATGATGTGATCCCGTTCATCAAATGACACATGTCTATGGTCAGGAAACTTAACCATCTTTGATTAACGAGCTAGTCAAGTAGAGGCATACTAGGGATACTTTGTTTTTTCTATGTATTCACACATGTATTAAGTTTCTGGTTAATACAATTCTAGCATGAATAATAAACATTTATCATGATATAAGGAAATATAAATAACAACTTTATTATTGCCTCTAGGTCATTTTTTCCTTCAGTCTCCCACTTGCACTAGAGTCAATAATCTAGATTACATTGTAATGATTCTAACACCCATGGAGTCTTGGTGCTGATCGTGTTTTGCTCGTGGAAAAGGCTTAGTGAACTGGTGTGCAACATTCAGATCCATATGTATTTTGCAAATCTCTATGTCTCCCTCCTTGACTTGATCACGGATGGAGTTGAAGCGTCTCTTGATGTGTTTGGTTGTCTTGTGATATCTGGATTCCTTTGCTAAGGCAATTGCTCCAGTATTGTCACAAAAGATTTTCATTGGACCTGATGCAGTAGGTATTACACCTAGATCGGATATGAACTCCTTCATCCAGACTCCTTCATTTGCTGCTTCCGAATCAGCTATGTACTCCGCTTCACACATAGATCCCGCCACGACGCTTTGCTTGGAACTGCACAAACTGATAGCTCCACCATTCAATATAAATACGTATCCAGTTTGCGACTTAGAGTCATTCAGATCAGTGTCAAAGCTAGCATCAACGTAACCATTTACGACGAGCTCTTTGTCACCTCCATAAACAAGAAACATATCCTTGGTCCTTTTCATGTATTTCAGGATGTTCTTGACCGATGTCCAGTGATCCACTCCTGGATTACTTTGGTACCTCCCTGCTAAACTTATAGCAAGGCACACATCAGGTCTGGTACACAGCATTGCATACATGATAGAACCTATGGCTGAAGCATCGGGAATGACTTTCATTTTCTCTCTATCTTCTGCAGTGGTTGGGCATTGAGTCTGACTCAACTTCACACCTTGTAACATAGGCAAGAACCCTTTCTTTGATTGATCCATTTTGAACTTCTTCACAACTTTATCAAGGTATGTGCTTTGTGAAAGTCCAATTAAGCGTCTTGATCTATCTCTATAGATTTTGGTGCCCAATATGTAAGCAGCTTCACTGAGGTCTTTCATGGAAAAACTCTTATTCAAGTATCCTTTTATGCCATCCAGAAATTCTATATCATTTCCAATCAACAATATATCTATCGGCGTCCTGGGAACGGGGGTCCCCAGACTTGCCTGCCTGCGGCCCGCGGCGTGGCTCCACCAGCGGCCCTGTACGGCCCACCTTCACCAGCAAGCACTCAAGACCCTCGCGAGGGGCCAAGCCTCGCGAGGTGGACGACACAAGACCTCCTCGGGGGCTGCCTCACCAGGCTGGCTCGCGAGGGGCGGAGAGATCAAGACAAGGGGCACCTTGCAAGGTTCCTGTGACGCAAGCCATGACGACTGGAGCCAGGCGGGCGCCAGCGTGCAGTGTCCTTGTTTCCTCTTTGGTGCTAAAGAGGCAAGAGCAGGCGAGGAATCCCGAGGCACCAGGCAAAGGTTTCCATACCAGTGCAACGAGACCAAGACCAACAGGACGGCAGGACGGAGGTCACCGTGGAGCCCAAGACGGCGTCACCACCAGAGCCTTTGGCAGGCGAAGACCACCTTTAGTCAGGATAACTTGTACTAGTTGTCTCCCTTCTAATTTGGCCGCTGTGGGATCCCTTCCCGCTCAATATTAGGGAAGAGGACCAGGGCCTCTATAAATAGGACTAGCCACCACCGTAGGAGGCAACTCATCTTGGACTGGATCCATTCCACCGAGACCACCACACCAGCTCACGAAGCACAAGAGCACCTCTCCTCAGGAGTCTTTTCTTCCCTTGTAACTATTCATCCTTAGCCCAAGAGGCAATCCACCACACCACACTGGAGTATGGTATTACACCACATCGGTGGCCCGAACCAGTATAAACTCTTGTGTCTCTTGTTCTTTGGGTTCGTCGAGCTAGGCCTTGCGATCGTTGCGAGAGTGAGCTAGGGAGAGAGAGGGATCTTCATGCGCACCCCAGTGTTCGAACCTCAAGGGTTTGCCGGAACCCGAAATCCGACATTTGGCGCGCCAGGTAGGGGGTGCGCTGAAGCCTTCTTTCCGTCGATCCGCGTTTCATCACTTCGACGCATCCATGGCAGACGCTCGTCGAGCCCGCGCTGAGCGCCGGGCCGCCCTTGCCGTCCGCGTCACTCAGACAGCTCTTGTCGGTAGGCCTCCCCGTCGTTCCCCGTCGCCCGCCGCCAACGCCGCCATCGGCCCGGCGGGAAACGAGCAGCAAGCGTCCTCACTCACCCCTCGGTGCGGCGGGACGGCTGCACCGCCACTCCATCGCTGACCCCAACCGGCTCGTCGTCCCACGCTCGTCGTGCTCCCACAGATGCGCAGGCCGTGCTGCTCATGGCACGCGAGCTCCTATGCTACCGCCCAGCCGACGACCTCTATGAGGACTGGCTGGACCGCATCACCGAGATTGTTAGTGCCGCCAGGGGCTCCCCCACGCCATCCCTCTTGCTGCCTCGCCCTCCGCCAGCTACGGGCGACGTGGCTCATGGAGCGCCTCCACCACCTCTACACCAAGACGGCGCCCTGGCGCCGAGGCGCGCGGCCCCCCGGTGCGACCCACCGCGTCGGGCGCCCGCGCGAGAAGAAGGAAGCTGCCAAGAAGTTCCACGGCCGCAAGAGAATGCTCCCGCGCTCCCAGCGCCACCACGACAAGACCACGTGCCGCCTGCTGTGGCGGTGCGCGGACACCAAGGGCTGGCTCCGCATCAGCAAAGGCCCCCGATGGCCACAGCAGGCTGCCGCGCCTTCACTCCTGAGCTGTGTAGCTTCGCCTGGCCAGGCAAGTTCAAGCCAGACCTGCCTCCTCGCTATGACGGCACCCCTGACCCTGCGGAGCTCCTGCAGCTCTACGAGCTGAGCATCGAGGCGGCCAACAGCGACAAAAAAGTCATGGCGAACTGGTTCCCCATGGCTCTCAAGGATGGTGCTCGCTCGTGGCTCCTGAACCTGCCCCCGGGCTTGATCTCCTCCTGGGATGAGATGAGCGACCGCTTCGTCGCCAACTTCCAGGGCACTCACGACCGCCCTCCGGCCGTGGGTGACCTATGCCGCTTCAGGGAGCAACCAGGGGAGACCCTGCAGAAGTACATCCAGCGCTTCAACAACGTTCGCCTCAAGATCCCCAAGGTAACGGACGAGGCCATCATTTCGGTGTTTTCTGATGGCATCTGCGACGTCAAGATGAAGGAGGAGGTCGCCATCCACGAGGAGCTATGCACAGCTTTGGAGCTGTTCAACCTGGTGACCAAGTGCGCAAGAGCTGAGGAGGGGCGCCTTTCCCTCCTCGAGCTCCCAGCTACCAACCCGGAGGAGAAGAAAGCCAAGGCCAAGGATGTGAAGTGCAAGGGAGTAGCCGTGCTCGCGGCGGAGCCGGATATGAAGCGCGGTCGGGACCATCCCGAGTCGCCCAAAGGCAGCCGACCGTTCTGCGCCTTCCACAACGTACACAGCCACAACACCAACGACTGTCAAGAGCTCAGGGCCATTCGAGATGGACGCTTTGGTCGATGCCCCGAGTGCAATGACCGGGGCTACGGCCCAGGAGGAGGACGAGGCGGAGGACGTTGGGACGATCGCGGCCCCCGCCAGGAGTGGTGCGACCAGCCTCGCGAGGACCCCTGGCAGGACCAACCTCGTGAGGGCGCCTGGAGGGATCAACCTCGCGAGGACTGCCCTCAGGGCAATGCTGGTATTCCTCCGCTGCCGCCACCGCCAAGAAGGAATGACGACCACCATCAGGACGAGGGGGCTGGGGGCTCCCAGGAACCGCGTGCTATCACCTGCATCTTGGGCGGAGCTCAGGCCCCGGTCTCTCAGCGTATCTTCAAGCAGTTTGCTCGCGAGGTGAACGCAGCCCTTCCCAGGCTAGAGGCCATGCGCCCGCTCAGGTGGTCCAAGTGCGCCATCACCTTCAGCTCGGCGGACCAGCTCAAGTGCGCGGCCACTGCTGGCGCCCTCCTGATGCTATGCTCACCCGTCATCAGCAACGTGCAAGTCACCAAGACCCTCATCGACGGCAGCGCATGGCTTAACATCCTGTCCGTCGAGACATTCGACAGCCTTAAAGTGCCATACGATCAGCTTCAGCCCACCAAGCCCTTCTCAGGAGTAACCGACGGCTCCACCACCCTGATAGGGCAAGTCCGCCTCCCTGTCACCTTCGGACAGCGCGACAACTACCGCACCGAGCTCATTGACTTCGACGTCGCCCACATCCGTCTGCCATACAATGCCATCCTTGGGTACCCAACACTGGCAAAGTTCATGGCGGTAACTAACCACGGCTACAACGTCCTCAAGATACCAGGAAGCGGTGGGATCATCACAGTCCCCTGCGAAGAAAGAGATGCGGTGTGCTCCCTCGAGCGCGCCTTCCAAGCCGCAGCAATCGAAGACCCCGACAATGCTTCTGTAAGAGAGAAGGAATAGGATGCAACACGAGAGGTTCATTGATCATGCAGTCGGTACATATACAGTTACAAGGCACGAACGCGCAGACTCAATTGTGGCTAACAACCTCCCTATGGACTAGCTAACTAGCTAAAGACTAGGGATATTTTGTTAGAGACTACAACGACATGCAGATGTAGTTAGACTCGCTTACAGCTTCGACGACCATTGACGGCCGCGACAATGCTTCAACGACCGTGTCGACGGGCGTGCTTCAATGGTCGTGGCAATACCTCCATGACCATGACGACTTCGACAGCCACGACACTGCTTCAATGACTAGGGCGACGAGGCATGTCATGCCGACGTTGACGACCACGGCGATGCAACTAGGCATGCTTCAATGGTCGTGGCGATGCTTCGACGACCACGACGGCAGGCTCGCTTCAATGGCAATGCTTCCATGATCATGATGACTTTGACTGCCACGGCAATGCTTCAACGACTAGGGCAACGGGACATGCCATTACCGCGTCGACGGCCGTGGCCATGCTTCGACGACCACGATGATGCTGACGACTGCGGAAATGCTTCGACGGGCACGACGACGGGCGTACTTCAATGGCCATTGCAATGCTTCCATGACCATGATGACTTCGATGGCCACGACAATGCCAACGACTAGGGCTAAGAGGCATGACATGACAGCGTTGACGACCACTGTCAAGCAACGAGGCGATGCTTTGACGACCACGACGACGTCGACGATTGCGCAAATGCTTCAACGACCATGACAAAGCAAATGCTTCGACGACCATAACGACGAGGCGTGCCATGATGGCATTGGTGCTCGCGAACATGCAAAGAGACATGCTTCAATGAGTTTTGCGGAGCATAACCGGTGTTGTTATGGAGCGTCTTCAGGTCGTCGGGGCATCACCGGTGCTGCGAGGGAGCATCGTCGAGGCCGTCGGAGCATCGCCGTTCCTGCAATGGAGCATCGTTCGGACCGTCCGAGCATCACCGGTGCTGCGACGGAGCATCATCGGGGCCGTCGGGGCATCAGCGTTGCTGGAATGGAGCATCGTTCGGGCTGTCGGAGCGTCACTGGTGCTGTGATGCAGCATCGTCGAATCCGACGGAGCATCGCGTTGCTGCAATGGGGCATCGTTCAAGCCGTCGGAGCATCACCGGTGCTGCAACGAAGCATCACCGGTGTTGTGTTGGAGCATTGCCGGCCCGCCGGAGCATTGCCGGTGCTTCAAGGATAGTCGCAGCAACGTCACTGTTACAACCCGGCGCATGGCCAGCTAGCTCGTCGCGTTTTCCTGTGAGAGGACCGGTGACGGGGCTGCCGCAACCTTGGAAACGAAGATGCTGTGCATATCTGATGGCTGGCTGGAGTCGCTGGGGAGAGATGGGTATTCGGGATGGAAGTTATGGTCCAGAGATCAAGCGACCCTAATTGAAGGAAATCAACGGTTGGCAAGGTGGTTGAAAAGTCCCTGCCATCAACCGGTTTACGCCTAGCAGCGGCCTTTATCGCCTCAGCACTGGTTCAGTATCGTCCATTTCGCTCAGGGCATGAGCTATGGAAGCACTACAATGGTCCAGCCCCATCTTCCAAATAAACATAAAAAGTTTTAGGGCTACTGTTTAAAAAAAACCCAAAGGAAACAACATAAGTGCATGTACAATGGCGCCATATAGATAGGAAAAAGCTTCCAATCAACCTTCTCGCCGCATCCGCCGCTCGCGCGGCTGTCAGATTGCGACCCACTGGTCCGTTGGATCATGCTTGCGCGTGCACCTTGGGACCACTTACCGCTACCTATGGCGATAGCAGGCAACGATGACCACATGTGCGAGGCAACGATGTTGCAGAAACAGAAATCAATTGTTCGATCCCCTCGACGAATCTAGCACCTAATCCCTCGTTTTCTCTCCTTCGATCTCGTCTCTCTCCCCACGATGCTCTAACACTTCCTTCAATCTGCTTCTAAAATCATCCATGGCCCAAGATCTAGCCATGGCGGATGAGGGTGTCAATCTGCGTCCCAAATCATCCACAGCCCAAGCTCCAACCATAATGAACGGTGGTGTTTATCTGTTTCCCAAATCATCTATGGGCCAAACTCCAGCAGTGGTGAACGGCGGTGTCAATCTGCTTCACAGATTATCCACACCCAAATTCTAGCCATGGCGAAAGGAGAAGATAGAAGATATTTGTTTTGGCACAAAGGGGTTGTTGCAACAACAAGGCTCTCTTTGCAAAAGGGCCCTATTGCAGCATAAAAAACTCATAAAAATGATTCTGTAACAAGCAGAAAAACTCGTAAAAATGATTATGCAACAAGACCTTTGTTGCGAAAAAATTCTACAACGAGCCCTCTGTTGCAGAAAAACTCATAGAAATGATTCTGCAACAAGACCTTTGTTGCGAAAAGTTTCTACAACGAGACCTCTATTGTAGAAAAACTCATAAAAATGATTAGGCAACAAGACCTTTGTTGCCAAAAAATTCCGCAACAAGACCTCTGTTGCAAAAAAAATATGTATAACAACCAAAAAGAGTTTCCCCCCGCTTTATATTATAAAGCAACAGTCACTTACATCCAAAGCATCGATACAAACGCACACCACGCACACCCAAGGCGAGATACAAGGAAGCCGGGCAACAAAACACACCCTCAACAACAACCAAGCACCTACAAGATGTGCATAAAAGGAATCGCTTAGCGCCGACGGAGACCACCAGGAGCAATCGTCCGGGAGGTGTGTGATGAACCACGCCGGACCGAGGGCTCCAAGACGATGCCTCCAAGAAGGGTACGACCACAGAATGTCGCCACCGTCCGATCCGAAGATCAAGTTTTCACCCGGAGCGGGACAAAGGAGGGGGAGCACCACAACGGAGCCTACAAGGAGGAACACGACATCCGCGAACGCCGCCACCATCGGCCAGTGCACGAACTGGACAGGTGATGACCCTAGTGCTTCAATCCCTCCGTCGCATCCACGATCTGCCAACCACTCGCAGCCATGCCGCCCAAGCAGCCATGCTTGCACGCCCGCAACCGAGACGCGTCGTCCGCCCACGACATACGCGGCTCCCACCGCCATGCCACCAGACCACCACGACAACCACCAAAGAGCACAACTTTGACTAGATCCACGCCCCCAGCCGACTCCGAAGCCACCGGCGTGCACCTTGCCACGAGAGGAACCGCGACCATATGCCGGTCCGGGGGAAGGGGGAGGTGACGAAGCAGCTCAAGGCCAAGATTGGCGACGGGTCACACGGAAGCGCCCCCGTCCACCAGCCAGCGCTCCCCCCCCGAAACCACGTTCGCCCCCGAAGCCACATGCTCGGACTAGACGGAGCGCATCGGCCGCTGCTGCATGCCGAAGAAGGGGAAGGGGAACCAAATCGGTCGCCGTCACGCCAAAGGGAAGCCAGCGGGGCGGGGGTGTTGGGGAACGTAGTAATTTCAAAAAAATTCCTACGCACACGCAAGATCATGGTGATGCACAACAACGATAGGGGAGAGTGTTATCCACGTACCCTCGTAGACCAAAAGCACAAGCGTTATGAGAACGCGGTTGATGTAGTCATACGTCTTCACGATCGACCGATCCTAGTACCGAACGTACGGCACCTCCGCGATCTGCACACGTTCGGCTCGGTGATGTCCCACGAACTCACGATCTAGTAGAGCTTCAAGGGAGAGCTTCGTCAGCACGATGGCGTGATGACGGTGATGATGAAGCTACTGGCGCAGGGCTTCGCCTAAGCACTACGACGATATGACGGAGGTGGATTATGGTGGAGGGGGCACCGCACACGGCTAAAAGATCAATGATCAACTTGTGTGTCTATGGGGTGCCCCCCTCCCCCGTATATAAAGGAGTGGAGGAGGGGAGGAGGCCGGCCTCCTAGCCGCGCCCCAAGGGGAGTCCTACTCCCATCGGGAGTAGGATCCCCCCCTTCCCTAGTTGGATTAGGAGAGAAGGAAGGGGGAGGAAGGAGGAAGGAAAGGGGGGGCCGGCCCCCTTCCCAATTCAGATTGGGCTTGGGGGGGGGGGCGCCCCCTCCTTTGCTCCCTTCTCCTCTCTCCCACTAAGGCCCAATAAGGCCCATATACCTCCCGAGGGGTTCCGGTAACCTCCCGGTGCTCCGGTATATGCCCGATCTCACCCGGAACCATTCCGATGTCCAAATATAGTCGTCCAATATATCGATCCTTATGTCTCGACCATTTCGAGACTCCTCGTCATGTCCGTGATCATATCCGGGACTCCGAACTACCTTTGGTACATCAAAACACATAAACTCATACTACCGATCGTCACCGAACGTTAAGCGTGCGGACCCTACGGGTTCGAGAACTATGTAGACATGACTGAGACTCATCTCCGGTCAATAACCAATAGCGGAACCTGGATGCTCATATTGGTTCCTACATATTCTACGAAGATCTTTATCGGTCAAACCGCATAACAACATACGTTGTTCCCTTTGTCATCGGTATGTTACTTGCCCGAGATCTGATCGTCGGTATCTCAATACCTAGTTCAATCTCGTTATCGGCAAGTCTCTTTACTCGTTCCGTAATGCATCATCCTGCAACTAACTCATTAGTCACATTGCTTGCAAGGCTTATATTGATGTGCATTACCGAGAGGGCCCAGAGATACCTCTCCGACACTCGGAGTGACAAATCCTAATCTTGATCTATGCCAACTCAACAAGTACCATCGGAGACACCTGTAGAGCACCTTTATAATCACCCAGTTACGTTGTGACGTTTGGTAGCACACAAAGTGTTCCTCCGGTATTCGGGAGTTGCATAATCTCATAGTCATAGGAACATGTATAAGTCATGAAGAAAGCAATAGCAATATACTAAACGATCAAATGCTAAGCTAACGGAATGGGTCAAGTCAATCACATCATTCTCTAATGATGTGATCCCATTAATCAAATGACAACTCATGTCTATGCTTAGGAAACATAACCATATTTGATTCAACAAGCTAGTCAAGTAGAGGCATACTAGTGACACTCTGTTTGTCTATGTATTCACACATGTACTAAGTTTCCGGTTAATACAATTCTAGCATGAATAATAAACATTTATCATGATATAAGGAAATGTAAATAACAACTTTATTATTGCCTCTGGGCATATTTCCTTCAGTCTCCCACTTGCACTAGAGTCAATAATTTAGATTACACAGTAATGATTCTAACACCCATGGAGTCTTGGTGCTGATCATGTTTTGCTCGTGAGAGAGGCTTAGTCAACGGGTCTGTAACATTCAGATCCGTATGTATCTTGCAAATCTCTATGTCTCCCTCCTTGACTTGATCACGGATGGAATTGAAGCGTCTCTTGATGTGCTTGGTTCTCTTGTGAAATCTGGATTCCTTTGCCAAGGCAATTACACCAGTATTGTCACAAAAGATTTTCATTGGACCCGATGCACTAGGTATGACACCTAGATCGGATATGAACTCCTTCATCCAGACTCCTTCATTTGCTGCTTCCGAAGCAGCTATGTACTCTGCTTCGCATGTAGATCCCGCCACGACGCTTTGTTTAGAACTGCACCAACTGGCAGCTCCACCGTTCAATATAAACACGTATCCGGTTTGTGACTTAGAGTCATCCGGATCAGTGTCAAAGCTTGCATCGACGTAACCATTTACGATGAGCTCTTTGTCACCTCCATAAACGAGAAACATATCCTTAGTCCTTTTCAGGTATTTCAGGATGTTCTTGACCGCTGTCCAGTGATCCACTCCTGGATTACTTTGGTACCTCCCTACTAAACTAATAGCAAGGCACACATTAGGTCTGGTACACAGCATTGCATACATGATAGAGCCTATGGCTGAAGCATAGGGAACACCTTTCATTTTCTCTCTATCTTCTGCAGTGGTCGGGCATTGAGTCTGACTCAACTTCACACCTTGTAACACAGGCAAGAACCCTTTCTTTGCTTGATCCATTTTGAACTTCTTCAAAACTTTATCAAGGTATGTGCTTTGTGAAAGTCCAATTAAACGTCTTGATCTATCTCTATAGATCTTGATGCCCAATATATAAGCAGCTTCACCGAGGTCTTTCATTGAAAAACTCTTATTCAAGTATCCTTTTATGCTATCCAGAAATTCTATATCATTTCCAATCAACAATATGTCATCCACATATAATGCTGGAAATGCTACAGAGCTCCCAGTCACTTTCTTGTAAATACAGGCTTCTCCAAAAGTCTGTATAAAACCATATGCTTTGATCACACTATCAAAACGTTTATTCCAACTCCGAGATGCTTGCACCAGTCCATAAATGGATCGCTGGAGCTTGCACACTTTGTTAGCATCCTTTGGATCGATAAAACCTTCAGGTTGCATCATATACAACTCTTCTACCAGAAATCCATTTAGGAATGCAGTCTTTACATCCATTTGCCAAATTTCATAATCATAAAATGCAGCAATTGCTAACATGATTCGGATGGACTTAAGCATCGCTACGGGTGAGAAGGTCTCATCGTAGTCAACTCCTTGAATTTGTCGAAAACCTTTCACAACAAGTCGAGCTTTGTAGACAGTAACATTACCTTCAGCGTCAGTCTTCTTCTTGAAGATCCATTTATTCTCGATGGCTTGCCGATCATTGGGCAAGTCAACCAAAGTCCACACTTTGTTCTCATACATGGATCCCATCTCAGATTTCATGGCCTCAAGCCATTTTGTGGAATCTGGGCTCATCATCGCTTCCTCATAGTTCGTAGGTCCGTCATGGTCAAGTAACATGACCTCCAGAACAGGATTACCGTACCACTCTGGTGCGGATCTTACTCTGGTTGACCTACGAGGTTCAGTAGTAACTTGATCTGAAGTTACATGATCATCATCATTAGCTTCCTCACTAATTGGTGCAGGAGTCACAGGAACATATTTTTGTGATGAAATACTTTCCAATAAGGGAGCAGGTACAGTTACCTCATCAAGTTCTACTTTCCTCCCACTCACTTCTTTTGAGAGAAACTCCTTCTCTAGAAAGGATCCATCCTTAGCAACGAATGTCTTGCCTTCAGATCTGTGATAGAAGGTGTACCCAACAGCCTCCTTTGGGTATCCTATGAAGACACATTTCTCCGATTTGGGTTCGAGCTTATCAGGTTGAAGCTTTAGCACATAAGCATCGCAGCCCCAAACTTTAAGAAACGACAACTTTGGTTTCTTGCCAAACCATAGTTCTTAAGGTGTCGTCTGAACGGATTTAGATGGTGTCCTATTTAACGTGAATGCGGCCGTCTCTAAAGCATAACCCCAAAACGATAGTGGTAAATCGGTAAGAGACATCATAGATCGCACCATATTAGTAAAGTATGATTATGGTTCGGACACACCATTACGCTGTGGTGTTCCGGGTGGCGTGAGTTGCGAAAATGTTCCGCGTTGTTTCAAATGAAGACCAAACTCGTAACTCAAATATTCTCCTGCATGATCAGATCCTAGAAACTTAATTTTCTTGTTACGATGATTTTCCACTTCACTTTGAAATTCTTTGAACTTTTCAAATGTTTCAGAATTATGTTTCATCAAGTAGATATACCCATATCTGCTCAAATCATCTGTGGAGGTGAGAAAATAACAATACCCGCCGCGAGCCTCAACATTCATTGGACCACATACATCAGTATGTATGATTTCCAACAAATCTGTTGCTCGCTCCATTGTTCCGGAGAACGGAGTTTTAGTCATCTTGCCCATGAGGCATGGTTCGCAAGTACCAAGTGATTCATAATCAAGTGATTCCAAAAGTCCATCAGAATGGAGTTTCTTCATGCGCTTTACACCAATATGACCTAAACGGCAGTGCCACAAATAAGTTGCACTATCATTATCAACTCTGCATCTTTTGGCTTCAACATTATGAATATGTGTATCACTACTATCAAGATTCAACAAAATAGACCACTCTTCAAGGGTGCATGACCATAAAAGATATTACTCATATAAATAGAACAACCATTATTCTCTGATTTAAATGAATAACCGTCTCGCATCAAACAAGATCCAGATATAATGTTCATGCTCAACGCTGGCACCAAATAACAATTATTCAGGTCTAAAACTAATCCCGAAGGTAGATGTAGAGGTAGTGTGCCGACCGCGATCACATCGACTTTGGAACCATTTCCCACGCGCATCGTCACCTTGTCCTTAGCCAATCTTCGCTTAATCCGTAGTCCCTGTTTCGAGTTGCAAATATTAGCAACAGAACCAGTATCAAACAGCCAGGTGCTACTGTGAGCATTAGTAAGGTACACATCAATAACATGTATATGACATGTACCTTTGTTCACCTTGCCATCCTTCTTATCCGCCAAATACTTGGGGCAGTTCCGCTTCCAGTGACCAATCCCTTTGCAGTAGAAGCACTCAGTCTCAGGCTTAGGTCCAGACTTGGGTTTCTTCACTTAAGCAACAACTTGCTTGCCGTTCTTCTTGAAGTTCCCCTTCTTCCCTTTACCCTTTTTCTTGAAACTGGTGGTCTTGTTGACCATCAACACTTGATGTTCCTTCTTGGTTTCTACCTCTGCAGCTTTTAGCATTCATAAGAGCTCGGGAATTGTGTTATCCATCCCTTGCATGTTATAGTTCATCACGAAGGTCTTGTAGCTTGGTGGCAGTGATTGAAGAATTCTTTCAATGACACTATCATCCGGAAGATTAACTCCCAGTTGAATCAAGTGATTGTTATACCGAGACATTTTGAGTGTATGCTCACTGACAGAACAGTTCTCCTCCATCTTGCAGCTGTAGAACTTATTGAAGACTTCAATTCTCTCAATCCGGGCATTTTCTTGAAATATTAACTTCAACTCCTGGAACATCTCATATGCTCCATGACGTTCAAAACATTGTTGAAGTCCCAGTTCTAAGCCGTAAAGCATGGCACACTGAACTATCGAGTAGCCATCAGCTTTGCTCTGCCAGACGTTCATAACATCTGGTGTTGCTCCTGCAGCGGGTTTGGCACCTAGCGGTGCTTCCAGGATGTAATTCTTATGTGCAGCAATGAGGATAATCCTCAAGTTACGGACCCAGTCCATGTAGTTGCTCTATCATCTTTCAACTTAGCTTTCTCTAGGAACGCATTAAAATTCAACGGAACAACAACACGGGCCATCTATCTACAACAACATAGACATACAAAATACTATCAGGTACTAAGTTCATGATAAATTAAAGTTCAATTTATCAAATTACTTAAGAACTCCCACTTAGATAGAGATCCCTCTAATCATCTAAGTGATCACGTGATCCATATCAACTAAACCATGTCCGATCATCACGTGAGATGGAATAGTTTTCAATGGTGAACATCACTATGTTGATCATATCTACTATATGATTCACGCTCTACCTTTCGGTCTCAGTGTTCCGAGGCCATATCTGCATATGCTAGGCTCGTCAACTTTAACCCGAGTATTCTGCGTGTGCAAAACTGGCTTGCACCCGTTGTATGTGAGTGTAGAGCTTATCACACCCGATCATCACGTGGTGTCTCAGCACGACGAACTTTCACAACGGTGCATACTCAGGGAGAACACTTGTACCTTCAAATTTAGTGAGAGATTATCTTATATTGCTACTGCCGTACTAAGCAAAATAAGATGCATAAAAGATAAACATCAGATGCAATCAATATAAGTGATACGATATGGCCATCATCATCTTGTGCCTTTGATCTCCATCTCCAAAGCACCGTCATGATCACCATCGTCACCGGCGCGACACCTTGATCTCCATCACAGCATTGTTGTCGTCTCGCCAACTATTGCTTCTATGACCATCGCTACCGCTTAGTGATAAAGTAAAGCAATTACATGGCGATTGAATTTCATACAATAAAGCGACAACCATATGGCTCCTGCCAGTTGCCGATAACTCCGTTACAAAACATGATCATCTCATACAATAAAATTTAGCATCATGTCTTGACCATATCACATCACAACATGCCCTGCCAAAACAAGTTAGACGTCCTCTACTTTGTTGTTGCAAGTTTTACGTGGCTGCTACGGGCTGAGCAAGAACCATTCTTACCTACGTATCAAAACCACAATGATATTTTGTCAAGTATGTGTTGTTTTAACCTTCACAAGGATCGGGCGTAGCCACACTCGATTCAACTAAAGTTGGATAAACTGACACCCGCCAACCACCTATGTGCGAAGCACGTCGGTAGAACCAGTCTCGCGTAAGCGTACGCTTAATGTCGGTCAGGGCCGCTTCATCCAACAATACCGCCGAATCAAAGTATGACATGCTGGTAAGCAGTATGACTAGTATCGCCCACAACTCACTTGTGTTCTACTCGTGCATATAACATCTACACATAAACCTGGCTCGTATACCACTGTTGGGGAACGTAGTAATTTCAAAAAACTTCCTACGCACACGCAAGATCATGGTGATGCACAGCAACGAGAGGGGAGAGTGTTGTCCACGTACCCTCGTAGACTGAAAGCGGAAGCGTTATGACAACACGGTTGATGTAGTCGTACGTCTTCACGATCAACCGATCCTAGTACTGAACGTACGGCACCTCCGCGATCTGCACACGTTCAGCTCGGTGACGTCCCACGAACTCACGATCCAGTAGAGCTTTGAGGGAGAGCTTCGTCAGCACGACGGCGTGATGACAGTGATGATGAAGCTACCGGTGCAGGGCTTCGCCTAAGCACCACGACGATATGACGAGGTAGATTATGGTGGAGGGGGGCACCGCACACGGGTAAAAGATCAATGATCAACTTGTGTGTCTATGGGGTGCCCCCTCCCCCGTATATAAAGGAGTGGAGGAGGGGGAGGAGGCCGGCCTCCTAGGCCCGCCCCAAGGGGAGTCCTACTCCCACTGGGAGTAGGATCCCCCTTCCCTAGTTGGATTAGGAGAGAAGGATGGGGGAGGAAGAAGGAAGGAAAGGGGGGCCAGCCCCCTTCCCAATTCAGATTGGGCTTGGGGGGGGGCGCCCCCTCCTTTGCTCCCTTCTCCTCTCTCCCACTAAGGCCCAATAAGGCCCATATACCTCCCGGGGGGTTCCGGTAACCTCCCGGTGCTCCGGTATATGCCCGATCTCACACGGAACCATTCCGATGTCCAAATATAGTCGTCAAATATATCGATATTTATGACTCGACCATTTCGAGACTCCTCGTCATGTCCGTGATCATATCCGGGACTCCGAAATACCTTCGGTACATTAAAACACGTAAACTCATAATACCGATCGTCACCGAACGTTAAGCGTGCGGACCCTACGGGTTCGAGAACTATGTAGACATGACCGAGACTCATCTCCGGTCAATAACCAATAGCGGAACCTGGATGCTCATATTGGTTCCTACATATTCTACGAAGATCTTTATTGGTCAAACTGCATAACAACATACGTTGTTCCCTTTGTCATCGGTATGTTACTTGCACGAGATTCGATCGTCGGTATCTCAATACCTAGTTCAATCTCGTTACCGGCAAGTCTCTCTACTCTTTCCGTAATGCATCATCCCGCAACTAACTCATTAGTCACATTGCTTGCAAGTCTTATATTGATGTGCATTACCGAGAGGGCCCAGAGATACCTCTCCGACAATCGGAGTGACAAATCCTAATCTTGATCTATGCCAAGTCAACAAGTACCATTTGAGACACCTGTAGAGCACCTTTATAATCACCCAGTTACATTGTGACGTTTGGTAGCACACAAAGTGTTCCTCCGGTATTCGAGAGTTGCATAATCTCATAGTCATAGGAACATGTATAAGTCATGAAGAAAGCAATAGCAATATACTAAACGATCAAATGCTAAGCTAACAGAATGGGTCAAGTCAATCACATCATTCTCTAATGATGTGATCCTGTTAATCAAATGACAACTCATGTCTATGGTTAGGAAACATAACCATCTTTGATTCAACAAGCTAGTCAAGTAGAGGCATACTAGTGACACTCTGTTTGTCTATGTATTCACACATCTACTAAGTTTCCGGTTAATACAATTCTAGCATGAATAATAAACATTTATCATGATATAAGGAAATATAAATAACAACTTTATTATTGCCTCTAGGGCATATTTCCTTCGAGGGGAGGGGTCTTCCAGTGCCGAGCGCCACCGTCCCGCCACTAAGGGCCCGGCTAGACGGGGACGCCCACCTCCACCACTGACGCCCCCCCTCTACCAGAACAAGGAGAGAGGGCTGCCCACGACCCAGTCGAACTCGACCCGCAGCGCCAGAGGCGACGCCGAGGTGCTGCAGGGGAGCAGCAGCCGCCGACACCACCCGTCGGCCTGCACCACCTCCTTGCCGCCTGTCACACCGCAGCCATGCCACCTTCGCTGGCCCACGCCGGAGCACCGCCGCACCACCGCGCCCGGCAACGAGCACCGTGTCCCGGCCCGAGAGATTCGGCCTGCGTCGATCCCCCGTGCGAGGAGACTAGAGGGCCTCGCCGTCGTGGGCGACGACCGGGCTTCGCCTTCTCGTGCCCCTGAAAGTGCAATCATGCCCTTGCATCAAGTTTTGATGTTGATGACAATATACATGCAGGGGACTAACTAATTTCGTCAAGAGAATCTCAGGTGTTAGTCCTCGGTTCATCAAAAGTGTGCCGATCATGAACATACGGAGTTGATTTTACTCAAGGAAGAAGTATAAAAAATATTGCATATTTGTTTTCTTGAGTATAGGATCCCGCACTATTAAGAGGGGATCGGTAGGGTTAGTAAAAGACTTGCTCATGCCACTAAACCCTTCCTCAAATCTTTTGGATCTATCAAAATATTCCTTGCTTATGTTCTGTCTCTGGGTTTGCCGGATGTCCGGGTTGCCAGCCGGATGTCCGGGCCACTTGCCGGATATCCGGCCCGCACGCCGGATATCCTGACCCTACTATCCAGAGAGAACTTTGAGCTGGTTCTTACTTCCGGATGTTCGGCCTCCGTGCCGGATGTCAGGGCTCTCCATGCTCCCCAGATTTCCGGGCCCAAGCCGGATGTCCGGTTTGTGCTATCGAGGGAGTGGTTCGGCGCTGTGAACTCACCGGATGTCCAGCCATATTGCCGGATGTCTGGGTCTTCCTGTCTCGCCGGATGTCCAGGCTTTGCCCTGGATGTCCGGCCCCTCTGTTTTGTCCTCTATTTTCTGCTTCAGATCACTAGTGCTACGCTAGGCCGGATGTCCGGCCCCTGTCCCGGATGCCTGGCCTACCCTGTCACTTACACTACAACGGCCATATTTGCACCCACGCTATAGATAGCCCTCTTCCCCCACGGGAGAGGGTTGACCATTCTCTTTGAGCAAACCCTAGAACACATTTCACTCTCTCTCTCTCTCTCACTCTCCTACACCAGATCTTAGATCCCAAGGGATTTGAGAGCATTTGAGAGAAGTTGTCCATCCAAGTGATAGATCCACTCCTTCCCCTTCTTTGCACCAAAGAAATTCGTGATTTGAGCAAGTCTTGAGCTTTTCCCCATCGTTCTTGTTACTCTTGGAGGTTGGAGACTCCTAGGCGGTAGGAGTCTTTCGGAGAGGAATCCACCATTGTGATTACCCCCAGAAAGTTTGTGAGGGTTTGGAGACCACCCCAAGGTCTACCACTAGTGGTTGAGAAACGCCTTTGTGGTGTTGTCTCAAAGGGAGAATTGGGTGAGCCTTCATGGCATCGGTGTGCCTTCGTGGTAACATCCACCTCTCTAACGGTGACGTAGCTTCCCTCCAAGGAAGTGAACATCGGCATACATCCTCATCTCCCGAAGTTGCAGTTATTCCTAACACTAACTTCCTAATTGTGGTTACTTGTCTCTTAGGCCTTACTTATATCATATTGTGCTTGCTTACTCACTTACTTGTGTTACTTGTTTACCTTGCTTAGTGAGGGAGTCCTGGACTAAGGGGTCCTCAGGCGTCCGGGCAATGTGATATGGGCCGGACTGATGGGCCGAGAAGATACAAGATCGAAGACCTTCCCTCGTGTCCGATTGGGACTCTCCTTTGCGTGGATGGAAAGCTTGGCGTCCGACGTGTAGTTTCCTTCCTCTGTAAACCGACCTTGTACAACCCTAGTCCCCTCTGGTGTCTATATAAACCAGAGGGTTTAGTTCATAGAGGCTATCACAAATCATATAGGCTAGACATCTAGGGTTTAGCTATTATGATCTCGAGGTAGATCAACTCTTGTAACCCCTATACTCATCAAGATCAATCAAGCTGGAAGTAGGGTATTACCTCCATTAAGAGGGCCCGAACCTGGGTAAACATCGTGTCCCCCATCTCCTGTTACCTTCAATCCTCAGACGCACAGTTCGGGACCCCCTACCCGAGATCCGCCGGTTTTGACACCGACATTGGTGCTTTCATTGAGAGTTCCTCCGTGTCGTCGACAGAAGGGTTGATGGCTCGCCTTGTCATCAAGGCCAGTATCACTTTCGGAGGAGCCCTAGTTTCAGGGCAAACCCTTCGGCTTGGCAGCTTCACTATGGGCGCCCGTTCGGCCGTTAAGCCAAAGGCAGCCCAGCCTGTCATCGAAAATCATCTCCGCGTCGGCCCCGAATACTCCGACAAGATGGACCCGGTAGATGTATCATCCTTGAACGAACTGCTAGATCGCATCGCCGCCCTAGGGGTCGCAACTGACTATGATCGGATTGGGCTTAAACCCGATCAGAGAGAAATCAAATCTCCACCGATCACCCATCAAGTAGCGGTTTTGGAGGAACGAGCCGACAATAACTCTTCTCCTACGTTGAGAACAATCTATGTTCGGATTTTCGAGCCTGGAGGGCCGGATACCCGTCTTCGGGAGGACACTCCCTGTCCTCCGAACATAGAATCGGGCGTTGGGCCTAAGAACTCACCGGATACTCCGGAGCCCAGGCTGGTAACCTCGAAAATTCTTCAAACTCCAGACTTCACAGTGGGTCAGGGTTCAGATTTAACCCCGCCCACCCACCACAAGCAATATTCCCCAGGCAATTCCGGTTCTCCGGATATATGCGACCTAATGTACGTACGGCAGCAGCCTCGGGAAACAGTCCATCACTTCTTGGCCAGATTCCTTCTTGTTAAAAACAAGATCAAAGATTGATGCGACGACGACGCGATCTCGGTATTTTGTAACAACTGTACGGATGAGGCAATCCTTAATGCCCTCAACCGCCGTCGCGTACTACACTTTGCAGATTTGGCACACATAGTATAGAAGTACTGCGCAATGGAAAGCGCGTGGAAAACTCAGACAGCCCGCTGGGAACCGCTGGCCTTTAAGCCATCTCCCGGACGGGCAAAAAGGATGCACCCTCTCGGGGCACTTGATCATCATCCCGTGGACAAGAAAATCAAGCCCTTTACGAGACATAGAACTGTCCTTGAGGAATGGCTCGACATGCCCTGTCAAATTCACATGACGCCGAATACCGAACCAACGCACATCCTCCGAGCATGTTGGATACTCCGGCAAGTGGCCAAGAGCGGCGAGGGTATCCTCACCAACACTACCCCAGAGAAGTACTCTTCGGAGGACGACAATCTCAAAATATTTACGGTCTTCGAGACCTTTTCATCAAATAATCGGCGTAAAAGGGCGCTTCGCGACCTCGCCGAAGTCTGCCAAGTAGCAGCAATAAATCCTTGGAACGATATGGCGATCACTTTCAATGCCGATGATGAACCAAGATCCCGCTCAGTCTGGGCAGCAGCCACTTTGGTCCTAAACCCAATCGGGGTAGGCTTTCGGCGCACTAAAGTGCTAATGGACGGCGGCAGCGGACTGAACCTCATCTAGAAGACACGCTCAATAAAATGCAAATGGACAAGAGTCGCATTGAGCAAAGTAACACAACCTTTCGAGGCATTATCCCCAGTCGGGAGGCAAGATGCTCGGGGAAAATCAAACTCGACGTGGTATTACGCCGGAGAACTATAGGTCCGAAGAGTTACTCTTCCATGTGGCACCTTTCAACAGCGGGTATCACGCCCTGTTGGGGCGATACGCATTCACACGCTTTCAAGCCATACCCCATTACGGTATACGAAGCTCAAAATGCCGGGCCAACCGGAGTTGTCACTATAACCAGTGATCCAGACATAGCACTCCGCGCCGAAAACAAAACCGCCTCTCTGGCCCTCGAGGCACTATCCGAGGCCCTTGCGGCCGAAGAATTAACCACCCTACGTTCCACAGTGGATAGGGACGATGTAATCCTTGATAAGAGACCTAAGTCCACGTCCTTCAAACCAGCCGACGAAATAGTCAAATTTCAAGTTCACCCGACGGACCCCAAGAAGACAGCTTCCATTGGGTCACAGCTGGATCCGACGGTCGACGCTGCATTACGCGCATTCCTACGCGAGGATTGGGACATCTTCGCCTGGCACCCTTCGGATATGCCAGGTATCCCACGTGGATTGGTCGAACATAGTCTCAATATACTGAAGGGATACAAACCAGTCAAGCAAACGCTGCGGCGATTTTCTGAACCCAAACGACATGCTATGGGGGAGGAGCTAGCCAAGCTACTCGAAGCCGGGTTTATCAGAGAGATCAAACATCTGGACTGGCTAGCAAACCTGGTGATGGTACCGAAGAAGGATAAATCTTAGTGCCTGTGTGTCGACTTCAAAGACCTTAATAAGGCCTGCCCTAAGGACCCCTTCCCACTACCTCGCATCGACCAGATTATTGATGCAACTGCGGGACACGATTCACTATGTTTCCTCGATGCATACTCCGGATACCATCAAATTAAGATGAAGGAATCTGACCAGGCCGCAACGGCATTCATCACCCCGTATGGGCCTTTCTGCTTCAACACTATGCCTTTCGGGCTCAAGAACGCCGGTGCCACTTACCAACGCATGATTCAAACATGCCTGGAAAAGCAAATCGGCAAGACTGTTGAGGCATACGTAGATGATGTAGTCATCAAAACCAAGCATGTTGAATCATTGGTGGATGACTTACACCTTACATTCGGCAACCTCCGAACATATGACATAAGGCTCAATCCGGAAAAGTGCGTTTTCGGTGTTCCTGCCGGAAAACTGCTCGGGTTCATTGTCTCCAATAGAGGAATCGAAGCAAACCCAGCCAAAATCCGAGCCCTGTCACAATTGGCAACACCAACAGACCTCAAGCAGGTCCAAAAACTAGCCGGGTGCGTGCCAGCTTTGAGCCGTTTCATCTCCAGATTAGGCGAAAAGGCATTGCCATTGTATCGCCTGCTGCGACGCACCGACCACTTCGCATGGACGGATGCTGCAACAGCCGGACTGGAAGAAATAAAAACTTTGTTAGCAAGCAACCCAATCTTGGCCGCACCGAACGTCGGTTAACCTATGTTGCTCTACATATCCGCAACTCACCAGGTGGTGAGTGCGGTGCTCGTTGTCGAATGAGAGGAAGAGGGACATAAATTCCCACTCCAAAAGCCAGTATACTACGTATCGACGGTCCTTACGCCATGCAAATCCCGATACCCGCATTATCAAAAGATAGCATATGCGGTCTTTATGGCATCCCGGAAACTGCGGCACTACTTTCAAGAGTGCTCGATCACGGTGGCTTCAGAAGTACCACTCAATGATATTATAAACAACCGAGACGCCACCGGCCGGATTGCCAAATGGGCCATTGAGGTATTACCATTTGAAATAACGTACAAGCCACACCGAGCCATTAAATCTCTGGTGCTAGCTGACTTGGTCGCCGAATGAACAAAGGCCAAACTCCCTAAAGAGTACGACACATATTCCAACTAGGTGATGCACTTCGACGGCTCTAAAATGCTAGCCGGACTTGGGGATGGTGTCGTCTTGACATCCCCCACAGGAGACACAGTCCGTTATGTGCTCCAAATATTGTATACAGACTCTAACAATGCAACCGAATACGAGGCCCTATTGCATGGTCTCCGGATGGCTGTCTCTATGGTAATACAACGCCTCAAGGTGCGCGGGGATTCAAACCTCGCAATATCACAAATAAACGGCAAATTCGATGCAAAAGATACAAAGATGGCGGCTTACCGCAACGCCATACTCAAAATATCAGCTTGGTTTGAGGGGCTTGAGTTTCATCACGTGGCTCGAGACAGTAATCAAGCCGCGGACATCCTTGCTTGCATGGGCACTAAACGCGACCCCGTCCCACCTAACACCTTTGTGGAGAGGCTCTTCAAGCCATCCGTGGTGTGGTAGGACGAGAGTGGCAACACTAGTCCGGAGCTGATCATACCCCTAGACTCCGAACACAGTTCTGATATCATCGGGGGCTCGGGCATCAAAATAACACCATCGGCCCACGGAATCATGGTTGTAATTGCCCCATGGACTGAACCTTTCCTCGCCTACCTTACTAGGAAGGAGCTCCCTGATGATCAGGCTGAGGCCCATCGTATTGTTCGACGCTCGAAAGCCTACAAAGTTCATGAAGGAGAACTATACAAGAAATGTGCTACCGGAGTCCTTCAAAGATGTATCTCCGAAGAAGAGGGACGACAGCTCTTGGTTGAAATACACACTTGTCTTGGTGGCCATCACGCCGCAGCTCGGGCCCTTGTAAGTAAGGCCTTCCATACGGGTTTCTTTTGGCCCATGGCCCGAGCAGATGCACAGGACCTCGTACAGCGCTGCGTTGGATGCCAGCTTTTTGCCAATCAAAGACATATGCCGCCCACTGCCCTATGAACTATCCCCATTACTTGGCATTTTGCGGTCTGGGGGCTAGACATGCTCGGACCCCTTAAAGGGGGAAGGCATAAGAAGAAGTATTTGCTGGTTATGGTCGACAAGTTCACTAAGTGGATAGAAGCCAAACCAGTCAAAACCGTTGAAGCCGGACCGATGATAGACTTTATATCCGGTGGCGTACACCGTTATGGTGTCCCGCACAGTATTATTACTGACAACGGCTCTAACTTTACGGCTGATGAGGTGAAAACTTGGTGCGCTAATTTGGGCATCAAGCTCGATTACGCCTCCGTATATCACCCTCAGACAAACGGTCAGGTCGAACGAGCTAACGGCTGATAATGAGCGGTATCAAACCTAGACTAGTGCGATCCCTGCAAGAATCAGACAAGCACTGGGTTGAGGAACTTGATTCTGTACTCTGGGGGCTGCAGACCACGCCCAATCGCACGACCGGATATACACATTTCTTCATGGTGTACGGCGCGGAGGCGGTCTTGCCTTGCGACATTATTCATGACTCACCTCGAGTGGGCATGTAAGAAGAGAGAGAAGCCGAGCTCGATCGGCAGGACGATCTGGACGGCCTGGAGGAGGAGCACGATGTCGCGAAAGCCCGTTCTGCATTATACCAATAGCAGGCTCGGCGATATCAAAGCAGAGAAGTACGGGCAAAGACTTATAATGTCAGGGAACTTGTTCTACGCCTACCAGAGAAGAAAAAGGACAAGCTCAAGCCCAAATGGGAGGGTCCCTTCATTATAGATGAAGTTCTCACTGGAGGAGCCTATCGCCTTCGCAATGCTTCGGATAATCGCCTGGAGCCAAACCCATGGAACGCTACCCGGCTCCGAAGATTCTACGCCTAAGTCCGCACACATACCTTTTTCCTCATTCCTTCTTTTCTCCTTTTCACCTTTTTCTTTTTTTCTCATTTTTATACGACTTCCAGCTCATGTTCGTACAAACCGCACGCTTAAGGGGTATACATCCTTAAATGTACATACCCCACAATACCTGGGGGCTTCTTTACACAGAAGCTTATTATTATTATTTTTCGAGCATCAAGCTCACTGTATATATGTGTCGTCTAATCATATATGTCTTTTCTTCGCCATTATATGCACCTTTATGACTTAAGTTTTTGCCAAGTTGGGTTGCCTGGCTCCTGTGCTTATGCCCTACGTTCCCGCTTGTTCGGCTAGGGCATAAAGGGAGCACCTCTGCGATTGTTACAGCCGAATTATCCGGACATGTACCTTAGATGGGTGAAGCTGAAAGCTAGCGTTCTTAAGGGAATAATTGGTCGGCGGACAAAAGACGAACTGCCCTCGTTGCAATATAAGCCCCCAAAATATAACGTGTACTGTGATTTTTAGCATCACAGCTTAGGCATGCACAAAAACGCATGCTGGCCCAGGGAGAGGAACCCTTAACGGAACTATTCTCTCTGGAAGATGTTTCTTACGATCAAATGTAATATAACATAACTCCCCGAATACAACCTGTCTGTTCAAGCAACTATGACCGGACTGCCTGGTTTCCGAACGTACTTTGGTGTCTACTGACGGTATAGTATTTGGAAACACTCCAAACCTTGGGTTTCAAAGGGTGAAGCAAAAGGTCTGCCATGACAATCGTTTTACAATTTGGCTGGAGATAAGTTTGCCGATAAAAGTGCATTGCTATTTGGACTTGATAACCCACAAGTATAGGGGATCAATTGTAGCCTCTTTCGATAAGTAAGAGTGTCGAACCCAACGAGGAGCTAAAGGTAGAACAAATATTCCCTCAAGTTCTATCGACCACCGATACAACTCTACGCACGCTTAACATTCGCTTTACCTAGAACAAGTATGAAACTAGAAGTACTTTGTAGGTGTTGTTGGATAGGTTTGCAAGATAATAAAGAGCGCGTAAATAAAAACTAGGGGCTATTTAGATGAAGACACAACTAAATTAGTTTTAGTAAATAGCTTTTTGTCACGAGAAAGTTGTTTGTCCCTAGGCAATCGATAACTAAACCGGTAATCATTATTGCAATTTTGTTTGAGGGAGAGGCATAAGCTAACATACTTTCTCTACTTGGATCATATGCACTTATGATTGGAACTCTAGCAAGCGTCCGCAACTACTAAAGATCATTAAGGTAAAACCCAACCATAGAATTAAAGTATCAAGTCCTCTTTATTCCCATACGCAAACAACCTACTTACTCGGGTATGTGCTTCTGTCACTCACACCACCCACCATAAGCAAATCATGAACATATAGCAAAGCCTACAGCAGGGATCCCTCACGCTTGCACGACACGGAGAGCACCATAGGACAACACCAATAATAAAACATGCAACTCAAACCAATCACGATCATCAATTAACCCATAGGACAAAATGGATCTACTCAAACATCATAGGATAGCCATACATCATTGGGAAATAATATATAGCGTTGAGCACCATGTTTAAGTAGAGATTACAGCTAGTAAAAGAGGGGTTACACCGCTGCATAGAGGGGGGAAGAGTTGGTGATGATGGCGGTGAAGTTGTTGGTGAAGATTGCGGTGATGATGATGGCCCCCGGTGGCACTCCGGCGCCACCGGAAGCGAGGGGGAGAGAGCCCCCCTCCTTCTTCTTCTTCCTTGACCTTCTCCCTAGATGGGAGAAGGGTTTCCCCTCTAGTCCTTGGTCTCCATGGCATGCGAGGGGCGAGAGCCCCTCCGAGATTGGATCTGTCTCTCTGTCTCCCTCTGTTTCTGCGCTCCCAGATCTGGCCTTTTACCGTTTCTTTTATAACCGGAGATCCGTAACTCCAATTGGGCTGAATTTTGGACACGATCTCTATCCGGAAATTAGCTTTCTTGCGGCGAAAGAAGGGCTCCAACAGCCTTACGGGGTGGCCACGAGGGTCCAGGGTGCGCCTGACCCCCTGGGGGGCGCCCCCTGCCTCGTGGCCCCCTCGGGCATCGTATCGCATTGATTCTTCTTCCCAAAAATCACAAATATTCCAAAAAAAATCTCCGTTAGTTTTGTCCCGTTTGGACTCCGTTTGATATGGATTTTCTACGAAACTAAAAACATGCAACAAGTAGGAACTGACACTGGGCACTGGATCAATATGTTAGTCCCAAAAATAGTATAAAAAGTTGGCAAAAGTATATGAACGTTGTAGAATATTGGCATGGAACAATCAAAAATTATAGATACGACAGAGACGTATCAGCATCCCCAAGCTTAATTCCTGCTTGTCCTCGAGTAGGTAAATGATAAAAAAGATAATTTTTGATGTGGAATGCTACCTAGCATAATCTTGATCACATAATCTAACCATGGCATGAATATTAAGACACGAGTGATTCAAAGCAATAGTCTATCTTTTGACATTAAGACAATAATACTTCAAGCATACTAATAAAGCAATCATGTCTTTTCAAAACAACATGTCCAAAGAAAGTTATCCCTACAAAATCATATAGTCTGGCTATGCTCCATCTTCACCACACAAAATATTCACATCATGCACATCCCCGATGACAAGCCGAGCAATTGGTTCATACTTTTTAACGCGCTTCAGCCTTTTCAACCCCCACGCAATACATGAGTGCAAGCCATGGACATAGCACTATGCGTGTAATAGAATACGATGATGGAGGTTGTGTGGAGGAGACAAAAAAGAAGAAAGTCTCACATCGACGCGGCTAATCAACGGGCTAGGGAGATGCCCATCAATTGATGTCAATGTGAGGAGTAGGGATTGCCATGCAACGGATGCACTAGAGCTATAAATATATGAAAGCTCAAACTGAAACTAAGTGGGTGTGCATCCAACTTGCTTGCTCATGAAGACCTAGGGCATTTGAGGAAGCCCATCGTTGGAATATACAAGCCAAGTTCTATAATGAAAATTCCCACTAGTATATGAAAGTGATAACTCAAGAGACTCTCTGTATGAAGAACATGGTGCTACTTTGAAGCACAAGTGTGGTAAAAGGATATTAGCATTGCCCCTTCTCTCTTTTTCTCTCATTTTTTGTGTTTTTTTGGGCCTTCTCTTTTTTTGGCCTTTCTCTTTTTCTTTTTATTTTTTTCGTCCGGAGTCTCATCCCGACTTGTGGGGGAATCATAGTCTCCATCATCCTTTCCTCACTGAGACAATGCTCTAATAATGATGATCATCACACTTTTATTTACTTACAACTCAATATTACAACTCGATGCTAGAACAAAGATATGACTCTATATGAATGCCTCCGGCTGTGTACCGGGATGTGCAATGATCTAGCGTAGCAATGACATCAAAAAACGGACAAGCCATGAAAACATCATGCTAGCTATCTTACGATCATGCAAAGCAATATGACAATAAATGCTCAAGTCATGTATATGATGATGATGGAAGTTGCATGGCAATATACCTCGGAATGGCTTTGGAAATGCCATGATAGGTAGGTATGTTGGCTGTTTTGAGGAAGATATAATGAGGCTGATGTGTGGCAAAGCGTATCATATCACGGGGTTTGGATGCACGGGCGAAGTTTGCACCAACTCTTGAGGTGAGAAAGAGCAATGCACGGTACCGAAGAGGCTAGCAATGATGGAAGGGTGAGAGTGCGTATAATCCATGGACTCACATTAGTCATAAAAAACTCATATACTTATTGCAAAAGTTTATTAGCACTCGAAGCAAAGTACTACTACGCATGCCCCTAGGGGGATAGATTGGTAGGAAAAGACCATCGCTCGTCCCCGACCGCCACTCATAAGGAAGACAATCAATAAATACCTCATGCTCCAACTTCGTTACATAACGGTTCACCATACGTGCATGCTACGGGAATCACAAACTTCAACACAAGTATTTCTACAATCCACAACTACCCACTAGCATGATTTTAATATCACCATCTTTATATCGCAAAACTATTGCAAGGAATCAAACATATCATATTCAACGATCTACAAGTTTTATGTAGGATTTTATGACTAACCATGTGAATGACCAATTCCTGTCAACTCTCTAAATAGATATAAGTGAGGCAAGAGAGTTTAATTCTTTCTACAAAAGATATTCCCACGCTCTAACAAGTATAAGTGAAGCAAAAGAGCATTCTACAAATGGCGGTTTTCTATGTGAAGAGAAACAGGCAATCCAAACTTCAAATGATATAAGTGAAGCACATGAAGCATTCTATAAAGCCATACTCAAAAGATTTAAGTGAAGTGCAATGAGCATTCTATAAGTCAACCAAGGACTATCTCATACCAGCATGGTTCATAAAAGAATAGTGAAAACCAATTGCAAAAGACGCTCCAAGATTTGCACATATCGCAGGAACGAAACGAATCCGAAAACTTACCGATACTTGTTGAAGAAAGATGGGATGCCTTCTGGGGCATCCCCAAGCTTAGATGCTTGAGTATCCTTGAATATTTACTTGGGGTGCCTTGGGCATCCCCAAGCTTGAGTTCTTGCCTCTCCTCCTTTTCCTCATATCGATACCTTCTCAATCTTCGAACACTTCATCCACACAAAACTTCAACAGAAAACTCGGTAAGATCTGTTAGTATAATAAAGCAAATCACCACTCTAAGTATTGTTGCAAACCAATTCATATTTTGTTTTTTCATTGTGTCTACTGTAGTATAACTTTTCCATGGCTTAATCCACTGATATAAATTGATAGTTTCATCAAAACAAGCAAACTATGCATCAAAAACAGAATCTGTCAAAAACAGAACAGTCTGTAGAAATCTGAACATTCACCATACTTCTGTTACTCAAAACATTCTACCCAAATTAGGAAAAATAAACAATTTGTATAGAAAGACAGTGCAAAAAGTTTCAGAACCATTTGACATTCCAGTAAAAAAATGTAAAATCACGCACTACAGCCAAAGTTTCTGTCCTGCACCGCACAAACCAACAAGAATTGTAAACATCCTAATGGCAAACCTTAGCACATTATTTTTATAATACAATGGAATTGTACAAGGGGATAATTATTTTTGTTGAAAAGTTTCTGTAATTAAGATTCACAATGTTTTCGTGAGCATGAACAAAGTTCAAGGACCTCCCCCACTTCAACAATGCTTGTCTCTTTCACTTTCACTTTCCTTTTTGAAAAGGTTTTATGTTCCCCTATTTATTTTTTGTTTTTAAACTTTGTAAAAGCACACAACAGAAATAAATGACTCTCTAAAACTTTCGGGTTGTCTCCCTGGCAGCACTTTCTTTAAAGCCATTAAGCTAGGCATATAGTGCTCAAGTAATGGATCCACCCGGATCCCAAGGTATATCAAAGCCAATTTTAATTAACAATGATTTGTGATTTAGTGGTGAGCACAAAGTAACATATATCATGCAACAACAAAGTCTAACTCTCTTCCTATGCATCGGCATGTCATAAAAGAACAATTCATGCACAGCTAGTAAAGGCCAATGCATAGTATAAACAGTTTCTTGCAATTTTATCATGTGGGAAACGTAGAGAGGTGGAGATATAGTTCCTCTCTCATAATAATTTCAAGTAGGAGCAGCAAGCACATGCATATTATATTCATCAAAATCATCATGTGCAACGGTAAAATGCAACCCATCAATATAATCCTTAATAAGGGCAAACTTCTCCGATATAGTGTAGTTGGGAGAATTCAAAAAGATAATAGGACTATCATGTGTGGGTGCAATAGCAACAATTTCATGTTTAACATAAGGAACTATAGCAAGTTCATCTCCATAAGCATAATTCATATTGGCATCTTGGCCACAAGCATAGCAAGCATCATCAAAAAGGGATATTTCAAGAGAATCAACGGGATCATAACAATCATCATAGCATTCATCCTTCGGTAAGCACGAAGGGAAATTAAACAATGTATGAGTTGAAGAGTTACTCTCATTAGAAGGTGGGCACGGGTGATCAATCCGCTCTTCCTCCTTTTGTTCTTCGCTCTCCTCCTCATTTTTTTCATCCAATGAGCTCACAGTTTCATCAATTTCTTCTTCCATAGATTCCTGCAAAATATTAGTCTCTTCTTGGACAGCGGAGACTTTCTCAATAAATTCATCAATATAGTAATTGAATTCATAATTCTCATAGCAATATTTAAGGATAGCTAAATTTTCAGGTCTATAAACAGCATCATAAAGATTTTCACACTCTTTGAACAAAGATTCAATTTCATAAGCACCCATAAAAGCAACAAATTCTTCTATTTGTTCCACATCATAGTAATCATATATACCATTAGCATAAGAAGCCTTCATCCTAGAGCAACAAGTATAATCATATCTCAAGCATAGTTGCTGAGCATACCACTTCAACATATAAATTTGATCCCATAATAGTTTCCCTTTTTGAGTCAAGCGATAATCCCTAAAGTATTCACATTGATCCAACGTGTCTCCCATTACCAGATTGAATGGGGTTTTCTCAGGATTACCAAAGTAGTACATAATATATGTCACATAACGAGCATCAAGGGTTTTAGGAGGTTCCCCATCTCCATGAGTAGCAAGTGAACCTAAATTTTTTGGTATTTCGTGTTCCATATCCATAACTAAAGATAGAGAACAACAAATAAAAATCACTTAGTGATAAAGCAAACAAGCACACACGAGAATATTCACCCCACGCTCTTGCTCCCCGGCAACGGCGCCAGAAAAAGGTCTTGATAACCCACAAGTATAGGGGATCAATTGTAGCCTCTTTTGATAAGTAAGAGTGTCGAACCCAACGAGGAGCTAAAGGTAAAACAAATATTCCCTCAAGTTCTATCTACCACAGATACAACTCTACGCACCCTTAATGTTCGCTTTACCTAGAACAAGTATGAAACTAGAAGTACTTTGTAGGTGTTGTTGGATAGGTTTGCAAGATAATAAAGAGAGCGTAAATAAAAACTAGGGGCTGTTTAGATGAAGACAGAACTAAATTAGTTTTAGTAAAGAGCTTTTTGTCACGAGAAAGTTGTTTGTCCCTAGGCAATCGATAACTAAACCGGTAATCATTATTGCAATTTTATTTGAGGGAGAAGCATAAGCTAACATACTTTCTCTACTTGGATCATATGCACTTATGATTGGAACTCTAGCAACCGTCCACAACTACTAAAGTTCATTAAGGTAAAACCCAACCATAGCATTAAAGTATCAAGTCCTCTTTATCCCCATACGCAAACAAGATGATGGCGGTGAAGTTGTTGGTGAAGATTGCGGTGATGATGATGGCCCCCGGTGGCACTCCGGCGCACCGGAAGCGAGGGGGAGAGAGCCCCCTCCTTCTTATTCTTCCTTGACCTTCTCCCTAGATGGGAGAAGGGTTTCCCCTCTGGTCCTTGGTCTCCATGGCATGGGAGGGGCGAGAGCCCCTTCGAGATTGGATCTGTCTCTCTCTGTTTCTGCGCTCCCAGATCTGGCCTTTCACCGTTTCTTTTATAACCGGAGATCCGTAAATCCGATTGGGCTGAATTTTGGACATGATCTCTATCCGGAAATTAGCTTTCTTGTGGCGAAAGAAGGGCTCCAACCGCCTTACAGGGTGGCCACGAGGGTCCAGGGCGCGCCCCCTGCCTCGTGGCCCCCTCGGGCATCGTATCGCGTTGATTCTTCTTCCCAAAAATCACAAATATTCCAAAAAAAACCTCCGTCAGTTTTTATCCCGTTTGGACTCCGTTTGATATGGATTTTCTGCGAAACAAAAAACATGCAACAAACAGGAACTGGCACTGGGCACTGGATCAATATGTTAGTCCCAAAAATAGTATAAAAAGTTCCCAAAAGTATATGAAAGTTGTAGAATATTGGCATGGAACAATCAAAAATTATAGATACGACAGAGACGTATCGGGACTCAAAAACTTTTTCCTCCTCTAGACCATCTAATAGGTTGTCTAGTTTACAATCCTGTTGTGAAAACTTGGCGGCTATGTTTACTTGGTCATACACCAAGCTAACACGAATTTCTTGTCCATCTGGTCCCCGTGGTCTGACCTGGGCCATATGATTCGGATCAAGTCTGTTTTCACCATGGCCCAGGCCTCTCGTGCGCCTTCGCGGCATGCCGATATCTTCCATAGCCCAAAACGGCAACGAGCTCCCTTGAATATAATTCACGAGTTCCACCATACTTCCTGGAGGAGAATCGGATGGCCACAAAGCCTTAGCGATATTCCTCATCACCTTCCAAACTCGCTCATGCACTTTGGACAACTCTTGTAGCAGATCGCCTTGGAAGCCGGACACTTCTCCTTCGGGCTGCCCAGTCAGCACACCTATAGAAACAAACTTGTAAAATTTTCCATCAGGGGACCGTACGAAAGTTAGGTTATAGAGCATACTGAATATGCCGCCTTTCAGCTTTCTGTTCTCCTTCAAGGCATCCGCCAGTTGGGCTCGTATGTCCTTCAGCTCTTCAGCTTGCTTGATGTTTGCATCTTGTAGTTTGTTCTTCTCATTAATGGTCCATGTTAATACACGTTGACCATCGGCTTCTTGCCCTTCGGCATGTTCTTTGTCCGCCCGAGCAACTCTTAGCCTCTCGCCCAACCGGTCTGACAATCCTGTCGTTGCATACAAAAACAATGCATAGTGGGAGTCATTGTGGGTACGGAATAATATTCTCCGGATACTGTCGTGCTTACCATCAGGTGTCCCATTGGATTTCTTTAAATCTTCAAGTTCGGCGGTGGCAACAGTTAGCCTAGTCCGACATTCTTCCAGCTCCTTGGATAATGTGTTATTCTTCTTCGTGAGTACCTGATGGCGTAACGACCCTTAAATCAGTTGGGCCAACTGCTTCAAGGCTCGGGGGCTACTGGCATATGATTATTAAATCTATACAAAAATTCTTACCCGCATATCCTTTGAAAGCTGGCGAGTGGCTCCAGCAAGCCCATCCCGAGTAGCTCGGATCTATGCATACGCTGAGCTGAAAGCATTGAATGCTTCTTCGGAGAAATTTGGGTCGCGCATAGCCGCCCTCCGGCGCCGATGGTTCATCGCACTCTCCACTTCGGAGTTGGTGATGGATACATTATCCGAATCCTCGGGGAAAGGACAATTCGACATTGCACCGTATCGACCCTAGTCCTTGGGGCAGGGTCCGGGGTCGGATTGGTTGATGCATGACCGGAGAGGTCTCTGGACATAGTCCGGTGTATGCTCTTCCTAAAGGTGTGGCACAACAGGAAACGTCACAATCCGTTATGTCAGCCTAGTGCATATTAAAAACCATACCACTTTGGTGAGGGCGGGGCTCGGTAGTATCGCCGTCCGCCTTTCTTTTCGAAGACCCGCCCTGCGCAGGCGTCGTCCTCTTAAGGGACGCCTCTGATACAGCGTGGCGAGACGAGCGCCACCCCTTTGGAGCACGAGACAGTGCGGTGGGTGAGGAGCAATGAGAGAACTCTTTTGGAGGAGACGTCTCCTAGGTACTTACGTGGGAGGAGGGGAGAAGGCCGGGGTAATCGGCTATAATGGCCACTTCTGTGCCGTCGTAGCTCGCCTGATAAAAGACCCCCTCCTTGAACTCTATAAATATATCCGGATCTTCTTCATATCCGGGATCTAGGTCTCTAATGTGGACCTCTGGCTGCGGAGCGGGGCTGTGGACCCCCTCGACGACCTTTCTCCACTCCTGTTAAAAATATCCGGATTAAATTCGACTAGTGCAACCTGGGAAGGAGATTGAGTGGAGCCAATGATCGAAGAAAACTCACCCAGGGGATGGGATTGTACATGGAAAAGCCTTCCCGACATTTCAAACGAGTGAAGTCTTCTTTCTGCCCTTTGAAAAGTGTTGGGGAACGTAGTTTTCAAAAAAAATCCTACACACATGTAAGATCATGGTGATGCATAGCAACGAGATGGAAGAGTGCCGTCCACATACCCTTGTAGACCGTTAAGCGGAAGCGTTATGACAACGCGGTTGATGTAGTCGTACGTCTTCAGTCGACTGATCCTCAGTACCGAACGTACGGCACCTCCACGTTCAGTACACGTTTAGCTCGGTGACGTCCCGCGAACTCACGATCCAGTGGAGCTCGAGGGAGAGTTTCGTCAGCACGACGACGTGGTGATGATGTTGATGAAGCTACCATCGCAGGGCTTCGCCTAAGCACCGCTACGATATGACCGAGGTGGATTATGGTGGAGGGGGCACCGCACACGGCTGGGACAGATCAATGATCAACTTGTGTGTTCTAGGGTGCCCCCCTGTCCCCGTATATAAAGGAGCAAGGGGGATGCCGGCCAGCCTTATAAGGCGCGCCAAGAGGAGGAGTCCTCCTCCTAGTAGGAGTAGGACTCCCCTCTTTGCTACTCCTACTAGGAGGGGGAAAGGAAGGGGGAGAAGGAAAGGGGGGCGCCGCCCCCCCCTTCCTAGTCCAATTCGGACCAGAGGGGGAGGGGCCGTGCGGCCTGCCCTGGCCAGCCCCTCTCTCTCTCCACTAGGGCCCAACTAGGCCCATTAACCCCTGGGGGGTTCAGGTAACCCCTCCGGCACTCCGGTAAAATCCCGATTTCACCCGGAACTCTTCCGACGTCCAAATATAGGCTTCCAATATATCAATCTTTATGTCTCGACCATTTCGAGACTCCTCGCCATGTCCCTGATCATATCCGGGACTCCGAACTACCTTCGGTACATCAAAACATATAAACTCATAATACTGATCGTCACAGAACTTTAAGCGTGCGGACCCTACGGGTTCGAGAACTATGTAGACATGACCGAGACACGTCTCCGGTCAATAACCAATATCGGAACCTGGATGCTCATATTGGTTCATACATATTCTATGAAGATCTTTATCGGTCAAACCGCATAACAACATACGTTCTTCCCTTTGTCATCGATATGTTACTTGCCCGAGATTCGATCGTCGGTATCTCAATACCTAGCTCAATCTCGTTACCGGCAAGTCTCTTTACTCGTTCCGTAATGCATCATCCCGCAACTAACTCATTACTCACATTGCTTGCAAGGCTTATAGTTATGTGCATTACCGAGAGGGCCCAGAGATACCTCTCCAACAATCGGAGTGACAAATTCTAATCTCGATCTAGGCCAACTCAACAAGTACCATCGGATACACCTGTAGAGCACCTTTATAATCACCCAGTTACGTTGTGACGTTTGGTAGCACACAAAGTGTTCCTCCGGTAATTGGGAGTTGCATAATCTCATAGTCATAGGAACATGTATAAGTCATGAAGAAAGGAATAGCAGTAAACTAAACGATCAAGTGCTAAGCTAACGGAATGGGTCAAGTCAATCACATCATTCTCCTAATGATGTGATCCCGTTAGTCAAATGACAACTCATGTCTATGGCTAGGAAACTCAACCATCTTTGATCAATGAGCTAGTCAAGTAGAGGCATACTAGTGACACTATGTTTGTCTATGTATTCACACATGTATTATGTTTCCGGTTAATGCAATTCTAGCATGAATAATAAACATTCATCATGAAATAAGGAAATAAATAATAAATTTATTATTGCCTCTTGGGCATATTTCCTTCAGTCTCCCACTTGCACTAGAGTCAATAATCTAGTTCACATCGCCATGTGATTTAACATCAATAGTTCACATCTTTATGTGGTTAACACCCATAGTTCACATCGACATGTGACCAATGCCCAAAGGGTTTACTAGAGTCAGTAATCTAGTTCACATCGCTATGTGATTAACGCCCAAAGAGTACTAAGGTGTGATCATTTTTTGCTTGTGAGATAATTTTAGTCAACGGGTCTGTCACATTCAGATCCGTAAGTATTTTGCAAATTTCTATGTCTACAATGCTCTGCATGGAGCTACTCTAGCTAATAGCTGCCACTTTCAATATGTATCTAGATCGAGACTTAGAGTCATCCAGATTGGTGTCAAAGCTTGTATCGACGTAACTCTTTACGACGAACTCTTTATCACCTTCATAACCGAGAAATATTTCCTTATTCCACTAAGGATAATTTTGACCGCTGTCCAGTGATCTACTCCTAGATCACTATTGTACCCTCTTGCCAAACTCTTGGTGAGGTACACAATAGGTCTGGTACACAACATAGCATACTTTATAGAACCTATGACTGAGGCATAGGGAATGACTTTTCATTCTCTTTCTATTTTCTGCCGTGGTCGGGTTTTGAGTCTGGCTCAACTTCACACCTTGTAACACAGGCAAGAACCCTTTATTTGCTTGATCCATTTTGAACTTTTTCCAAACTTTATCAAGGTATGTGTTTTGTGAAAGTACAATCAACTATCTTGATCTATCTCTATAGATCTTGATGCCCAATATATAAGCAGCTTCACCGAGGTCTTTCTTTAAAAAAACTCCTTTTAAATACTCCTTTATGCTTTCCAGAAAATTCTACATTATTTCCTATCAACAATATGTCATTCACATACATTTATCAGAAATGCTTTAGTGCACCCACTCACTTTCTTGTAAATGCAGGCTTCACCACAAGTCTGTATAAAACTATATGCTTTGATCAACTCATCAAAGCGTATATTCCAACTCCGAGATGCATGCACCAGTCCATAGATGGATCGTTGTAGCTTGCACATTTTGCTAGCACCTTTAGGATCGACAAAACCTTATGGTTGCATCATATACAACTCTACTTTAAGAAATCCATGAAGGAATGTAGTTTTGACATCCATTTGCCAGATTTCATAAAATGTGGAAATTTTCTAACATGATTCGGACAGACTTAAGCATCGCCACGAGTGAGAAAATCTCATCGTAGTCAACACCTTGAACTTTGTCAAAACCTTTTTCGACAAGTCTAGCGTTGTAGATAGCAACACTACTATTAGTGCCTGTCTTCCTCTTGAAGATCCATTTATTTTCTATGGCTTGCCGATCATCAGGCAAGTCAAGCAAAGTCCACACTTTGTTCTCATACATGGATCCCATCTCAGATTTCATGGCCTCAAGCCATTTCGCGGAATCTGGCTCATTATTGCTTCCTCATAGTTCATAGGTTCGTCATGGTCAAGTAACATGACCTCCAGAACAGGATTACCGTACCACTCTGGTGCGGATCTCACTCTGGTTGACCTACGAGGTTCGGTAGTAACTTGATCTGAAGTTACATGATCATCATCGTTAGCTTCCTCACTAATTGGTGTAGGAGTCACAGGAACAGATTTCTGTGATGGACTACTTTCCAATAAGGGAGCAGGTACAGTTACCTCATCAAGTTCTACTTTCCTCCCACTCACTTCTTTCGAGAGAAACTCCTTCTCTAGAAAGGATCCATTCTTAGCAACAAATGGCTTGCCTTCGGATCTGTGATAGAAGGTGTACCCAACAGTCTCCTTTGGGTATCCTATGAAGACACATTTCTCTGATTTGGGTTTGAGCTTATCAGGATAAGCATCGCAACCCCAAACTTTAAGAAACGACAACTTTGGTTTCTTGCCAAACCACAACTCATATAGTGCCGTCTCAACGGATTTAAATGGTGCCCTATTTAACGTGAATGCAGCTGTCTCTAATGCATAACCCCAAAACGATAGTGGTAAATCGGTAAGAGACATCATAGATTGCACCATATCTAATAAAGTACGGTTATGATGTTCGGACACACCATTACGCTGTGGTGTTCCAGGTGGCGTGAGTTGCGTAACTATTCTGCATTGTTTCAAATGAAGACCAAACTCGTAACTCAAATATTCTCCTCCACGATCAGATCGTAGAAACTTTATGTTCTTGTTACGATGATTTTCCACTTCACTCTGAAATTATATGAACTTTTCAAATGTTTCAGACTTATGTTTCATCAAGTATATATACCCATATCTGCTCAAATCATTTGTGAATGTCAGAAAATAACGATACCTGCCGCGAGCCTCAACACTCATCGGATCGCATACATCCGTATGTATTATTTTCAATAAGTTAGTTGCTCGCTCCATTGTTCCGGAGAACGGAGTCTTAGTCATCTTGCCCATGAGGCATGGTTCGCATGCATCAACTGATTCATAATCAAGTGATTCCAAAAGCCCATCAGCATGGATTTTCTTCATGCGCTTTACACCAATATGACCTAAACGGCAGTGCCACAAATAAGTTGCACTATCATTATTAACTTTGCATCTTTTGGCTTCAATATTATGAATATGTGTATCACTACGATCGAGATCCAACAAACTATTTTCATTGGGTGTATGACCATCGAAGGATTTATTCATGTAAACAGAACGACAATTATTCTCTGACTTTAAATGAATAACCGTATTGCAATAAACATGATCAAATCATATTCATGCTCAACGCAAACACCAAATAACATTTATTTAGGTTCAACACTAATCCCGAAAGTATAGGGAGTGTACGATGATGATCATATCAATCTTGGAACTACTTCCAACACAAATCGTCACTTTACCCTTAACTAGTCTCTGTTCATTCTGCAACTCCCGTTTCGACTTACTAATCTTTAGCAACTGAACTAGTATCAAATACTGAGGGGTTGCCATAAACACTAGTAAAGTACACATCAAAAACATGTATATCAAATATACCTTTGTTAACTTTGCCATCCTTCTTATCCGCCAAATACTTGGGGCAGTTCCGCTTCTAGTGACCAGTCCCTTTGCAGTAGAAGCACTTAGTCTCAGGCTTAGGTCCAGACTTGGGCTTATTCACTTGAGCAACAACTTGCTTGCCGTTCTCCTTGAAGTTCCCCTTCTTCCCTTTGCCCTTTTCTTGAAACTAGTGGTCTTGTCAACCATCAACACTTGATGCTTTTCTTGATTTCTACCTTCGTCGATTTCAGCATCACGAAGAGCTTGGGAATCGTTTTCGTTATCCCTTGCATATTATAGTTCATCACGAAGTTCTAGTAACTTGGTGATAGTGACTAGAGAACTCTGTCAATCACTATCTTATCTGGAAGATTAACTCCCACTTGATTCAAGTGATTGTAGTACTCAGACATTCTGAGCACATGCTCACTAGCTGAGCTATTCTCCTCCATCTTGTAGGCAAAGTACTTGTCAAAGGTCTCATACCTTTCGGCATGGGCATGAGTCTGAAATACTAATTTCAACTCTTGGAACATCTCATATGCTCCGTGGCGTTTCAAAAACGTCTTTGAAGCCCCAATTCTAAGCCGTAAAGCATGGTGCACTAAACTATCAAGTAGTCATCATATCGAGCTTGCCAAACGTTCATAACATCTGCATTTGCTCCTGCAATCGGTCTGTCACCTAGCGGTGCATCAAGGACATAATTTATCTGTGCAGCAATGAGGATAATCCTCAGATCACGGATCCAATCCGCATCATTGCTACTAACATCTTTCAACTTAGTTTTCTCTAGGAACATATCAAAAAATAAAACAGGGGAGCTAAACGCGAGCTATTGATCTACAACATTGATATGCTAATACTACCAGGACTAAGTTCATGATAAATTAAAGTTCAATTAATCATACTACTTAAGAACTCCCACTTAGATGACATCCCTCGAATCATCTAAGTGATCACGTGATCCATCTCAACTAAACCATGTCCGATCATCACGTGAGATGGAGTAGTTTTCAATGGTGAACATCACTATGTTGATCATATCTACTATATGATTCACGCTCGATCTTTCGGTCTCAGTGTTCCGAGGCCATATCTGCATATGCTAGTCTCGTCAAGTTTAACCCGAGTATTCTGCGTGTGCAAAACTGGCTTACACCCGTTGTATTTGAACGTAGAGCTTGTCACACCCGATCATCACGTGGTGTCTCGGCACGACAAAGTTCGCAACGGTGCATACTCAGGAAGAACACTTATACCTTGAAATTTAGTGAGGGATCATCTTATAATGCTACCGTCAATCAAAGCAGAATAAGATGCATAAAGGATAAACATCACATGCAATCAATATAAGTGATATGATATGGCCATCATCATCTTGTGCCTTTGATCTCCATCTCCAAAGCACCGTCATGATCACCATCGTCACCGGCGCGACACCTTGATCTCCATCGTAGCATCATTGTCGTCTCGCCAACTATTGCTCCGACGACTATCACTACCGCTTAGTGATAAAGTAAAGCAATTACAGGGCGATTGCATTGCATACAATAAAGCGACAACCATATGGCTCCTGCCAGTTTCCGATAACTCTGTTACAAAACATGATCATCTCATACAATAAAATATAGTATCATGTCTTGACCATATCACATCACAACATGCCCTGCAAAAACAAGTTAGACGTCCTCTACTTTGTTGTTGCAAGTTTTACGTGGCTGCTACGGGCTGAGCAAGAACCGTTCTTACCTACGCATCAAAACCACAACGATAGTTCGTCAAGTTAGTGCTGTTTTAACCTTCTCAAGGACCGGGCGTAGCCACACTCGGTTCAACTAAAGTTGGAGAAACTGACACCCGCCAGCCACCTGTGTGCAAAGCACGTCGGTAGAACCAGTCCTGCGTAAGCGTACGCGTAATGTCGGTCCGGGCCGCTTCATCCAACAATACCGCCGAACCAAAGTATGACATGCTGGTAAGCAGTATGACTTGTATCGCCCACAACTCACTTGTGTTCTACTCGTGCATATAACATCTACGCATAAACCTGGCTCGGATGCCACTGTTGGGGAACGTAGTAATTTCAAAAATTTCCTACGCACATGTAAGATCATGGTGATGCATAGCAACGAGAGGGAAGAGTGTCGTCCACATACCCTTGTAGACCGTTAAGCGAAAGCGTTATGACAACGCGGTTGATGTAGTCGTACATCTTCACGATCGACCGATCCTCAGTACCGAACGTACGGCACCTCCGCGTTCAGCAGACGTTCAGCTCGGTGATGTCCCGCGAACTCACGATCCAGTAGAGCTCGAGGGAGAGTTTCGTCAGCACGACGGCGTGGTGACGATGTTGATGAAGCTACCGTCGCAGGGCTTCGCCTAAGCACCGCTACGATATGACCAAGGTGGATTATGATGGAGGGGGGCACCGCACACGGCTGGGAGAGATCAATGATCAACTTGTGTGTTCTAGGGTGCCCCCTGCCCTCGTATATAAAGGAGCAAGGGGGAGGCCGGCCGGCCCTGTAGGGAGCGCCAGGAGGAGGAGTCCTCCTCCTAGTAGGAGTAGGACTGCCCTCTTTCCTACTCCTACTAGGAGGGGGAAAGGAAGGGGGAGAAGGAGAAGGAAAGGGGGCCCCCTTCCTAGTCCAATTCAGACCAGAGGGGGAGGGGGCGCGCGGCCTGCCCTGGCCGGCCCCTCTCTCTCCACTAGGGCCCAACTAGGCCCATTAACCCCCGGGGGGTTCCGGTAACCCCTCCGGCACTCCCGTAAAATCTCGATTTCACGCGGAACTCTTTCGACGTCCAAATATAGGCTTCCAATATATCAATCTTTATGTCTCGACCATTTCAAGACTCCTCGTCATGTCCGTGATCATATCCGGGACTCCAAACTACCTTCGGTACATCAAAACATATAAACTCATAATACCGATCGTCACAGAACTTTAAGCGTGCGGACCCTACGGGTTCGAGAACTATGTAGACATGATCGAGACACGTCTCCGGTCAATAACCAATAGCGGAACCTGGATGCTCATATTGGTTCCTACATATTCTACGAAGATCTTTATCGGTAAAACCGCATAACAACATACGTTGTTCCCTTTGTCATCGATATGTTACTTGCCCGAGATTCGATCGTCGGTATCTCAATACCTAGCTCAATCTCATTACCGGCAAGTCTCTTTACTCGTTCCGTAATGCATCATCCCACAACTAACTCATTAGTCACATTGCTTGCAAGGCTTATAGTGATGTGCATTACCGAGAGGGCCCAGAGATACCTCTCTGACAATCGGAGTGACAAATTCTAATCTCGATCTATGCCAACTCAACAAGTACCATCGGAGACACCTATAGAGCACCTTTATAATCACCCAGTTACTTGTGACGTTTGGTAGCACATGAAGTGTTCCTTCGGTAATCGGGAGTTGCCTAATCTCATAGTCATAGGAACATGTATAAGTCATGAAGAAAGCAATAGGAGTAAACTAAACGATCAAGTGCTAAGCTAACGGAATGGGTCAAGTCAATCACATCATTCTCCTAATGATGTGATCCCGTTAATCCAATGACAACTCATGTCTATGGCTAGGAAACTCAACCATCTTTGATCAACGAGCTAGTCAAGTAGAGGCATACTAGTGACACTATGTTTGTCTATGTATTCACTCATGTATTATGTTTCCGGATAATACAATTCTAGCATGAATAATAAACATTCATCATGAAATAAGGAAATAAATAATAACTTTATTATTGCCTCTAGGGCATATTTCCTTCAAAAAGATCAGCCAACATGGCGGCCAGGGCAGCAAAATTATCCGGACCCTTGCGACCACAGCGGGAGGCGTCGTCCTCCCCATTCTGATGCCACATGGGAAGCCCTCTGGATTGGTGTGGCTGAACACATCGTGTTATTGAAATCGCCATTACCTCGATTATGGATAGTCCGGAATTGGCGAGGACTCTGATCTTGCTTGCTAGCCTCTTAACCTCCGCACTGTCCTCTTCCTCAAGGCTTCGGGGACGCCAGCTGGAGCGCTTCTTCAAAGGAGCGGTGGAAAATTAGGGAAGACCACGCCGGATTGGATCCGGGAGAACAACGTCTTCAATGTAGAACCATTCCGAGGGCCACTCTTTGGACGCCTTCTTTGGAGTGCCGGACAGGTATCCTATCCCGGCTATGCGCCATACTTTGGCACCGCCCACCTCGAATATAGGTCCCTTTTGGGAGCGGGGACGAGGCAGAAAATTTTCCTCCATACCTCGAAATGGGCCTCACGGCCTAGGAACAGCTTGCAAAGAGCAACAAAGCCTACAATGTGCTGGATTGAGCCTGGCGTAAGATTGTGTAGTTGGAGGCCGTAATACTCCAGGAGACCTCCGAGGAAAGGGTGGATCGGAAAACCTACACCTCTCAGCAGGAAGGAAACAAAGCACACCCGCTCCCCTTCGGTGGGATTGGGGAAATTCTCTTCTAGGTCCTCGCCGCTGATGGACGTTAATCCAGCCCGAACGGGGACTAGATCCGCGGGAGGCAGGTACCCCTGTATTTGAAGTTTATTCAGATGAGCGTGGGATACCGAACAACTTTCCCAGTTGCCTTTTCGAGGGCAGTGAGGGCGTGAGGAGGAGCTAGGAGCGCTGTCCATGTTTGAGCGATTTTCTGTGGGAAGATCAAAGGATTTTTGCGTGGTGTGGAATGGCATCTGAGATCTCATCTCTTTAAATAGACGATTTCCCCACGCGGTCAAGGGGTTATTTGCAAAAATGTTTAGACCCTTTGTATTCATCCGACGCGTGGAAGCCAAGATGGTGGCGGCACAGAAGGTGAAGAGTGTGGTATTCAATGTAAAGCCAAACTATCCAAGGTATAATGAAGAACCCGCCTTGCAAAGCCGAAGACATAAAACCAGATGTGACATCGTCATTGAAGGCAAGTTCGGGGGGCTACTGAGGGAGTCATGGACTAAGGGGTCCTCGGGCGTCCGGGCAATGTGATATGGGCCGGACTGATGGGCCAAGAAGATACAAGATCGAAGACCTTCCCTCGTGTCCGGTTGGGACTCTCCTTTGCGTGGATGGCAAGCTTGGCATCCGATGTGTAGTTTCCTTCCTCTGTAAACCGACCTTGTACAACCCTAGCCCCCTCCGGTGTCTATATAAACCATAGGGTTTAGTCTGTAGAGGCTACCACAAATCATACAGGCTAGACATCTAGGGTTTAGCTATTACGATCTCGAGGTAGATAAACTCTTGTAACCCCTATACTCATCAAGATCAATCAAGCAGGAAGTAGGGTATTACCTCCATTAAGAGGGCCCAAACCTGGGTAAACATTGTGTCCCCCGTGTCCTATTACCTTCGATCCTCAGACGCACAGTTTGGGACCCCCTACCCGAGATCCGCCGGTTTTGACACCGACACTTAGCTCTTAGCATCATACTTGCAATTGTTAGGCTCACTTTCATATTCCGCATTATTTCCTAAAATTGCTAAGTAATAATTAAAATTTGTAATTGTACCTATTCACCCCCCTCTAGGTCCATCTCGATCCTTTCAATTGGTATCAGAGCCTCGTGCTCTATTCTTGTGGCTTAACTGCCCTAGAGCAAGATGAACCCTGATGGGACTCCCCTTGTTGCAGACCCGACGGAGAAGGGCAATGCTTCTTCGGAAGTCCAGTCCTTCACTTCTGAGGAGCTGGAACGGGCCCTTGCTAAGCAAAAGGAGGAGCATGATGCTTCTCTTGAGGCCTTGGTCCAAATGAGGCTAGCCGTATTAACCACGATGCTCGCGCCACTCTCGGGTGGTGCGGCCTCGAGGCCAACTGTGCCTACTCCTTCACTTGGCCAACAACCTCCTAGTAATGAACACTCCAGTGTTCTTTGGCTTTATGCAAGACCTCAAATAGATAAACCAAAGTATAACCCTCAAGGAAAACCTCCTTCACTTGATTTTGCTTTGTGGAGAGTTGCTATGCAGGATCATCTTCGATATGGAAATGATGAGATGTTGGAGATCTTGGAGTATGGCTACCAAGCTGTTGACCCGAAGAATCTTACACCAAGAGAGATATATGACAAGAATCTCAATGACACAACAACCATGTGCATAAGGAAAGGTATGACTGACAAGCAACGGAGACCATACATACACATCACAAGTGCCAAGGGATTATGGGATAGCATTGTGAGAACCAAGACCGGTACCTCCACTCTCCGGCTTGCTCAATATGAAATTGCCAAGGGTCAATTGCAAAACTTTTGTATGGAGAAAGGAGAATCTCCCAAGAAGCTCCTTGAGCGTCTCATGACTCTCACCGCTGACATCGAGTCTTGTGAGTGTGACAAAACACAAGATGGATTCAACTTGACTAAGCGATTTCTCGTGGACAAATTGCTTCATGCTCTTGCTCCGTATCATCACCAAATGGTGTGGGACACAAGACAACACCATGGATTCAAGGAAATGACTCCTGATGAAATCATATCCACTTTCCAACTATTTGAAGAGTCAAAGGCAAATGCTACAAAACATCTTGCCATGCATGGCACCTCAACATCAAAGATCAATCTTGCATTGAAGGCCAAGCATGTATGTGAAGAAGAGCAAAGTGAAGAAGAATAAGATGAGGAGGAGGAGGACGGTGATGAGATTGACTCCGATGAGAGCCCTTCATATGAAGACATTGCTCTTTTTTTCAAGAAGTTTAGCGCGGGAAAATTCAAGGGAAGATTCCAGAAGAAGAAAGTGAGAAAATGCTACAACTGTGAAAAAACCAACCACTTCTCCAACGATTGCCCTTATGAGAAGAGAGAGGACAAACCAAGGTTTCCCAAGACCTTTCTCAAGAAGAAGTTGCCAAATCCTTTGAACTCCAAACTCAAGAAGAGAGATGGGAAAGCAATGGTTGCTCATGAAGAATCCGATCTGGATGATGTTAGTGGTGTTGCCGGAGTAGCTCAAGATTCTCAAAACACTTTGAGGCTAGTCAACAAGAGTGGTGATGTTGTCACCTACAACTACATGAAAGACTACAAGGGCAACACTCACAAGTGCCTAATGGCAAAGGCCGTGGTAGAAGATGGAGAGGACCAAAACTCTCCTAACAAGGTCAAGGTAACCCCATGATCAAACCCTCCTCTTTTCACTCCTTCTACTCCTTGTGATGAGTATCTTGATGCGGAGGATAATTATGATGATGATGATGATGATGATGATGATATAGATGATCCTATGCTTGTAAACTAAATAAGTTCATGTGCTCCCTCAAAGGAAAGAAGCTCACTATGTTTCGTATGCTTATGGAGATGGTGAGTAAGCACACCCTCACCATTAAGGAACTCGAAACCCTCGTCACCGAGGAAAAGGAAAAATATGAAATCCTTGAGCGGAAAGTCCAATATGAAGAAGCATGAAATGATGAACTATGCTTGAAAATTGGTGCAAACATTGATGTTCATGCTAAAGAACTTGCCTCCTTGAAAAAGGCGAACGACTCTTGCGAGAAGTTGATGTATGATAAAAGTAACCTTGTGAAGTCTCATGCTTCTCTCTCTAAGGATTGTGAGCTTTTATCCATGCCCCTCAAGACTAAGGTAGAAGAGCTCACTCTTCTTACAAAGAGTTTTGAGATGCTCAAGCTTATTTATCTTGAAACTCTAGCCAAGGCTTACTCTTCTCCTATTATCAATGTTGATGCTTGTACTACTAACTCTAGTGGTGACCTAGCATCTATTCTTGAGGAGAATCGCTTTCTCAAGGCTCAAGTCGAGAAAGGACTCATGACATGTGCTCAAGGACAAAAGAACCTTAACGAGGTATTGAGCCAACACAATGAAGTGTTTGCTAAAGAGGGGCTCGGGTTTGACCCAAGCACAAGCAAGAAGAAGACGTCTTCTCAAAAGTGCACCACTCCTCGAAAAGAAACGTTTGTACGAGAAGGGCACAAGGATAAAGGTAAGGTTGTGAGTGGGAAGGCCACAAGGGGCATACCCACTCTCAATAAGCCAAAAGAGTTCATGCCTCCGTCCTATGTACTTCGTAAAACTAAGGATGGAGAAGTTTATGCAAAATTTGTTGGTCCTCGAAATGCATTCCATTTTTATGCTATTTGGGTCCCTAAGACCCTTGTGACTAACTTGAGAGGTCCCATTGCAAAATGAGTGCCTCTAACCAAGTCATAATTGTGTGTAGGTTGCTTTCTCTGGGGAGTAAAATGGGTGATCGATAGTGGATGTACCAATCATATGACCGGAGATAGCAAATTGCTCTACGATTTCATGGAAGCTATTCAACCATTTATGAGCATTATGTTTGGTGGAGGATCAAAAGGACAGTTACTCGGGTTGGGCAAGGTGGCTATCACAAATGACATGTCTCTTGCAAATGTCATGCTTGTCCAATCCCTTAAATACCATTTGCTTTCCGTTCGCCAATTGGCTTCTGTTGGTTATGATACACTCTTTGGACTAACGGATGAAAGTCTTTAAGAGAGATACTCTCGAAGTGGCCTTTGTTGGAGAGTTGGATGGCAACCTTTACACGGTTGATTTCTCGAAAGAGAGCACATTCCATGCAACTTGTCTAATGGCCAAGGCCGACAAGGGGTGGCTTTGGCATCACCGGCTAGCCCATGTCGGCATGAGAAATCTTTAAGATCTCTTGTAACATCCCAAAATTCTAAATTTTGGAATGTTATATTAAATAGATAGTTTTGATTGTTTGTTTGATTATGGTGTGGTTGCTTGTGTGAAATTGAGTAAAATTTGAAACTTTTGAAAGTTAAATTAGAGGGAATAAAAGGACTTTCCCAAACTTTCACCTTGCTTTTATGATCTCCATGAATTCAAATTCTTTCAAATACGAAACCCTAGAGAGAAGATGATATGACTTGTTCCATTTAAAATGAAAAGGGTTTTTGAACATATTTGAATTTCATTTGGAAATATTTCAAATTCAGAAACTTTAGGCAACTCAATGATTTTCATGAGAGGAGATAAAATGACTTCTTCAAATCATATGAAATAAGAGTTGGAAGTTTAAAAGAATCAAATTTAAAGGCCCTTTGAAGGTATTTTGAAAATCATTTTCAGTTTGGAGTTATTTGGTTTTTATTCAAATTATTTTTCTCCAACAAAAAATTATGAAAAATAGGGTAAAATGATTCCCTACAGTAGAAAAATGAAGAGAAATAAATTTGAAATTATTTTGGTATTTTAAAATATTTTTATTTGATTTTTAAATAAACCAGTAGCACTGTTTGCTTTATTTAAATTATTGTGGAATTTATTTTACGCTAGAAAAATGTTTATGGTGTAGAAAATCTTTTTTTGAAAATTTTGATATATAATTTGCAAATTAAAATCCTTCCGCCGATTGGGTCGACCCAGCTCCAGCCAGGCCGCGGCCCAGCCCACCGCCTCGCCGTCCCCGAGCTCCCCGAGCAGGAGACCGGCCGCCGCATGCCGCTGCTCACCGTGTCCGCCCCGGGCACCTTCGCCGCCTTGCCCCTCCTCCACACCAGCCACTTCCCCTCCTCCTATAAATACCGGCCCCGGCCCCATCTCTCCTCCTCACATCGTGCCGCCGCCGCGTCGCACCACGCCGCCGCCGCTGCACACTGCTGCCGCGCCGCACTCTGCTGTCGTCGCCGCTGCACACCGCCGCCGCGCCACCGCACCTCTCACCCGCTGGCGCCACCGTTCGCCGCCGAACCCGCCGTCGCCGCCATTCGCTGCTGGCGCCGTCTCGCCGGAGTTTCGGTACAACCCTAACGTCCGTTATTTTCCTATCCGGCGAACAGTTCGTCTGTTAGCCTAGGCAGCGAATGATTTCGTTCGTTAGCGTTCGGTAGCGAACGTTCTTTAAATAGTTTTTTTGTTTTTTTATTTCTGCCAGGGACCTGTTTGCGATTAGTTTATTTACAGTTTAGCCCCTGCTCTTAAAACCATCACAACTTTTTTCTCGCTTATCCAAATCCAATGAAACCAAAGCCCACTTCTTCGTTACGATCCCCTCTATCCAGATAACCAACGTAAACATATTTTTGAAAGTTTAAAATTTGATTTCAAACAGATTTGGATTCAAACTTCTTTTGTTCATAACTCGAGTTTTATAGCTCAGATTTCATTGATTCTTTTTGCTAATTGAAGATCTTGACCTAAAATTTCTGATAAGACTAAATCCATCCAATTTTGGTACTGTTAGAAGTTGTTTTCTATTCGCAAGAGTTATTTTGCCTGTTTTCGAAGTTTTCCAAGATCTTTTCTTCGAATTTGATGCTTGAGTGCTTATGTATGCAATTGCTTGCTTACGATAGATTGATTGGAGTGTGACGAGTAGAACTATCAGGAATTATGAGTGCGGAAAATCTTCATCAACAGTACAAGGCAAGTTTACACTTTGATCATACTCTTTCATACCCAGTTTTACTTTCATTAGTTTCACCCTCAAAGATTGCATTAGTAGGATTTGGGAATTGTGATATGCTATGTAGTTCATGAGGTAGGAACCTATTACCTTTTTTATTCACCCAGGGAATATACGTTATGCTCATATTGCTTAGCCATGCTCGTAGACGGGGATTGGTATGTGAGATTCATGAAAGTTGTGAGAGTAATAGTAACTAAGGGAAACTTTAAGGTGGCAACATTAACACACATCTGGGTGGAATGGTTGGGGCACCCTGGAGCGCCCAGTGGTTTGCCCGGGCACCTGGAGAAACCAGTGCTTGCATTTCTGATATTATATGTGGATGACATATTGCTGATTGGAAATGATATAAAATTTCTGGATAGCATAAAGGGATACTTGAATAAGAGTTTTTCAATGAAAGACCTCGGTGAAGTTGCGTATATATTGGGCATCAAGATCTATAGAGATAGATCAAGACGCTTAATTGGACTTTCACAAAGCACATACCTTGACAAAGTTTTGAAGAAGTTCAAAATGGATCAAGAAAAGAAAGGGTTCTTGCCTGTGTTACAAGGTGTGAAGTTGAGTAAGACTCAATGCCCGACCACTGCAAAAGATAGAGAGAAGATGAAAGATGTTCCCTATGCTTCGGCCATAGGCTCTATCATGTATGCAATGATGTGTACCAGACCTCATGTGTGCCTTGCTATAAGTCTGGCAGGAAGGTACCAAAGTAATCCAGGAGTGGATCACTGGACAGCGGTCAAGAACATCCTGAAATACCTGAAAAGGACTAAGGACATGTTTCTCGTTTATGGAGGTGACAAAGAGCTCATCGTAAATGGTTACGTCGATGCAAGCTTTGACACTGATCCGGACGATTCTAAATCGCAAACCGGATACGTGTTTACATTGAATGGTGGAGCTGTCAGTTGGTGCAGTTCTAAACAAAGCGTCGTGGCGGGATCTACGTGTGAAGCGGAGTACATAGCTGCTTCAAAAGCAGCAAATGAAGGAGTCTGGATGAAGGAGTTCCTATACGATCTAGGTGTCATACCTAGTGCATCGGGTCCAATGAAAATATTTTGTGACAATACTGGTGCAATTGCCTTAGCAAAGGAATCCAGATTTCACAAGAGAACCAAGCACATCAAGAGACGCTTCAATTCCATCCGGGATTTTGTCCAGGTGGGAGACATAGAAATTTGCAAGATACATACGGATCTGAATGTTGCAGACCCGTTGACTAAGCCTCTTCCACAAGCAAAACATGATCAGCACCAAGGCTCCATGGGTGTAAGAATCATTACTGTGTAATCTAGATTATTGACTCTAGTGCAAGTGGGAGACTGAAGAAATATGCCCTAGAGGCAATAATAAAGTTATTATTTATTTCCTTATATCATGATAAATGTTTATTATTCATGCTAGAATTGTATTAACCGGAAACATAATTCTGTCAGTGAGCATATACTCAAAATGTCTGGGTATAACAATCACTTGATTCAACTGGGAGTTAATCTTCCGGTTGATAGCGTCATTGACAGAATTCTTCAATCACTGCCACCAAGCTACAAGAGCTTCGTGATGAACTATAACATGCAAGGGATGGATAAGACGATTCCCGAGCTCTTCGCAATGCTAAAGGCTGCGGAGGTAGAAATCAAAAAGGAGCATCAAGTGTTGATGGTCAATAAGACCACTAGTTTCAAGAAAAAGGGCAAAGGGAAGAAGAAGGGGAACTTCAAGAAGAACAGCAAGCAAGTTGTTGTTCAGGAGAAGAAACCCAAGTCTGGACCTAAGCCTGAGACTGAGTGCTTCTACTGCAAGCAGACTGGTCACTGGAAGCGGAACTGCCCCAAGTATTTGGTGGATAAGAAGGATGGCAAGGTGAACAAAGGTATATGTGATATACATGTTATTGATGTGTACCTTACTAGAGCTCGCAGTAGCACCTGGGTATTTGATACTGGTTCTGTTGCTAATATTTGCAACTCGAAACAGGGACTATGGATTAAGCGAACACTGGCCAAGGACGAGGTGACAATGCGCGTGGGAAACGGTTCCAAAGTCGATGTGATCGCCGTCGGCACGCTACCTCTACATCTACCTTCGGGATTAGTATTAGACCTAAATAATTGTTATTTGGTGCCAGCGTTGAGCATGAACATTATATCTGGATCTTGTTTGATGCGAGACGGTTATTCATTTAAATCAGATAATAATGGTTGTTCTATTTATATGAGTAATATCTTTTATGGTCATGCACCCTTGAAGAGTGGTCTATTTTTAATGAATCTCGATAGTAGTGATACACATATTCATAATGTCGAATCCAAAAGATGCAGAGTTGATAATGATAGTACAACTTATTTGTGGCACTGCCATTTCGGTCATATCGGTTTAAAGCGCATCAAGAAACTCCATACTGATGGACTTTTGGAATCACTTGGTACTTGCGAACCGTGCCTCATGGGCAAGATGACTAAAACGCCGTTCTCCGGAACTATGGAGAGAGCACCAGATTTGTTGGAAAGCATACATACAGATGTATGTGGTCCGATGAATATTGAGGCTCGTGGCGGATATCGTTATTTTCTCACCTTCACAGATGATTTGAGCAGATATGGGTATATCTACTTAATGAAACATAAGTCTGAAACATTTGAAAAGTTCAAAGAATTTCAGAGTGAAGTTGAAAATCATCATAACAAGAAAATAAAGTTTCTACGATCAGATCGTGGAGGAGAATATTTGAGTTACGAGTTTGGTCTACATTTGAAACAATACGGAATAGTTTCGCAACTCACGCCACCCGGAACACCACAACGTAATGGTGTGTCCGAATGTCGTAATCGTACTTTACTAGATATGGTGCGATCTATGATGTCTCTTACTGATTTAGCGCTATCGTTTTGGGGTTATGCTTTAGAGATAGCTGCATTCACGTTAAATAGGGCACCATCAAAATCCGTTGAGACGACGCCTTATGAACTGTGGTTTGGCAAGAAACCAAAGTTGTCGTTTCTTAAAGTTTGGGGTTGCGATGCTTATGTGAAGAAGCTTCAAACTGATAAGCTCGAACCTTTATCGGAGAAATGTGTCTTCATAGGATACCCAAAGGAGACTGTTGGGTACACCTTCTATCACAGATCCGAAGGCAAGACATTCGTTGCTAAGAATGGATCCTTTCTAGAGAAGGAGTTTCTCTCGAAAGAAGTGAGTGGGAGGAAAGTAGAACTTGATGAGGTAACTGTACCTGCTCCCTTATTGGAAAATAGTTCATCACAGAAACCGATTCCTGTGACGCCTACACCAATTAGTGAGGAAGTTAATGATGATGATCATGGAACTTCTAATCAAGTTGTTACTGAACCTCGTAGGTCAACCAGAGTAAGATCCGCACCAGAGTGGTACGGTAATCCTGTTCTGGAGGTTATGTTACTAGACCATGACGAACCTACGAACTATGAAGAAGCGATGGTGAGCCCAGATTCCGCAAAATGGCTTGAGGCCATGAAATCCGAGATGGGATCCATGTATGAGAACAAAGTATGGACTTTGGTTGACTTACCCGATGAACGGCAAGCCATTGAAAATAAATGGATCTTCAAGAAGAAGACTGACGTTGACGGTAATGTTACTGTCTATAAAGCTCAACTTGTTGCAAAAGGTTTTCGACAAGTTCAAGGAATTGACTATGATGAGATCTTCTCACCCGTAGCGATGCTTAAGTCTGTCTGAATCATGTTAGCAATTGCCGCATTTTATGATTATGAAATTTGGCAAATGGATGTCAAAACTGCATTCCTGAATGGATTTCTGGAAGAGGAGTTGTATATGATGCAACCGGAAGGTTTTGTCGATCCAAAGGTTGCTAACAAAGTGTGCAAGCTCTAGCGATCCATTTATGGACTGGTGCAAGCCTCTCGGAGTTGGAATAAACGCTTTGATAGTGTGATCAAAGCATTTGGTTTTGTACAGACTTTTGGAGAAGCCTGTATTTACAAGAAAGTGAGTGGGAGCTCTGTAGCATTTCTGATATTATATGTGGATGACATATTGCTGTTGGAAATGATATAGAACTTCTGGATACTTGAATAAGAGTTTTTCAATGAAAGACCTCGGTGAAGCTGCGTATATATTGGGCATCAAGATCTATAGAGATAGATCAAGACGCTTAATTGGACTTTCACAAAGCACATACCTTGACAAAGTTTTGAAGAAGTTCAAAATGGATCAAGCAAAGAAAGGGTTCTTGCCTGTGTTCCAAGGTGTGAAGTTGAGTAAGACTCAATGCCCGACCACTACAGAAGATAGAGAGAAGATGAAAGATGTTCCCTATGCTTCAGCCATAGGCTCTATCATGTATGCAATGTTGTGTACCAGACCTGATGTGTGCCTTTCTATAAGTCTGGCAGGAAGGTACCAAAGTAATCCAGGAGTGGATCACTGGACAGCGGTCAAGAACATCCTGAAATACCTGAAAAGGACTAAGGATATGTTTCTCGTTTATGGAGGTGACAAAGAGCTCATCATAAATGGTTACGTCGATGCAAGCTTTGACACTGATCCGGACGATTCTAAATCGCAAACCGGATACGTGTTTACATTGAATGGTGGAGCTGTCAGTTGGCGCAGTTCTAAACAAAGCGTCGTGGCGGGATCTACGTATGAAGCGGAGTACATAGCTGCTTCAGAAGCAGCAAATGAAGGAGTTCATATCCGATCTAGGTGTCATACCTAGTGCATCGGGTCCAATGAAAATCTTTTGTGACAATACTGGTGCAATTGCCTTAGCAAAGGAATCCAGATTTCACAAGAGAACCAAGCACATCATGAGACGCTTCAATTCCATCCGGGATTTAGTCCAGGTGGGAGACATAGAAATTTGCAAGATACATACGGATCTGAATGTTGCAGACTCGTTGACTAAGCCTCTTCCACGAGCAAAACATGATCAGCACCAAGGCTCCATGGGTGTAAGAATCATTACTGTGTAATCTAGATTATTGACTCTAGTGCAAGTGGGAGACTGAAGGAAATATGCCCTAGAGGCAATAATAAAGGTATTATTTATTTCCTTATATCATGATAAATGTTTATTATTCATGCTAGAATTGTATTAACCGGAAACATAATACTTGTGTGAATACATAGACAAACAGAGTGTCACTAGTATGCCTCTACTTGACTAGCTCATTGATCAAAGATGGTTATGTTTCCTAGCCATTGACATGAGTTGTCATTTGATTAACGGGATCACATCATTAGGAGAATGATGTGATTGACTTGACCCATTCTGTTAGCTTAGCACTCGATCGTTTAGTATGTTGCTATTGCTTTCTTCATGACTTATACATGTTCCTATGACTATGAGATTATGCAACTCCCGTTTACCGGAGGAACGCTTTGTGTGCGACCAAACGTCACAACGTAACTGGGTGATTATAAAGGTGCTCTACAGGTGTCTTCGAAGGTACTTGTTGGGTTGGCGTATTTCGAGATTAGGATTTGTCACTCCGATTGTCGGAGAGGTATCTCTGGGCCCTCTCGGTAATGCACATCACTTAAGCCTTGCAAGCATTGCAACTAATGAGTTTGTTGCGAGATGATGTATTACGGAACGAGTAAAGAGACTTGCCGGAAACGAGATTGAACTAGGTATTGAGATACCGACGATCGAATCTCGGGCAAGTAACATACCGATGACAAAGGGAACAACGTATGTTGTTATGCGGTCTGACCGATAAAGATCTTCGTAGAATATGTGGGAGCCAATATGAGCATCCAGGTTCCGCTATTGGTTATTGACCGGAGACGTGTCTCGGTCATGTCTACATAGTTCTCGAACCCGTAGGGTCCGCACGCTTAACGTTTCGATGACAGTTATATTATGAGTTTATATGTTTTGATGTACCGAAGGTTGTTCGGAGTCCCGGATGTGATCACGGACATGACGAGGAGTCTCAAAATGGTCGAGACATAAAGATTGATATATTGGAAGCCTATGTTTGGATATCGGAAGTGTTCCGGGTGAAATCGGGATTTTACCGGAGTACCGGGAGGTTACCGGAACCCCCCGGCAACATAATGGGCCTTAGTGGGCCTAGGTGGAAGAGAGGAGAGGCGGCTAGGGCTGCGCCGCGAGCCCCTCCCCCCTAGTCCGAATAGGACAAGGAGAAGGGGGCGGCGCCCCCCTTCCTTCTTCCCCCTCTCCTCTTTCCCCCCTCCCAAGTCCTAATCGAACTACGAAAAGGGGGGAGTCCTACTCCCGGTGGGAGTAGGACTCCTCCTGGCGCGCCCCAAGGCTGGCCGCACCTCCCCCCTTTGATCCTTTATATACGGGGGCAGGGGCACCCCATAGACACAACAATTGATCATTGATCTCTTAGCCGTGTGCGGTGCCCCCCTCCACCATATTACTCCTCGATAATATCGTAGCGGTGCTTAGGCGAAGCCCTGCGTCGGTAGAACATCATCATCGTCACCACGCCGTCGTGCTGACGAAACTCTCCCTCAAGCTGGATCGGAGTTCGAGGGACGTCATCGAGCTGAACGTGTGCTGAACTCGGAGGTGCCGTGCGTTCGGTACTTGATCGGTCGGATCGTGAAGACGTACGACTACATCAACCGCGTTGTGTTAACGCTTCCGCCTTCGGTCTACGAGGGTACGTGGACAACACTCTCCCCTCTCGTTGCTATGCATCACCATGATATTGCGTGTGTGTAGGAATTTTTTTGAAATTACTACGTTCCCCAATAGTGGCATCCGAGCCTGGTTTTATGCGTTGATGTTATATGCACGAGTAGAACACAAATGAGTTGTGGGCGATATAAGTCATACTGCTTACCAGCATGTCATACTTTGGTTCGGCGGTATTGTTGGATGAAGCGGCCCGGACCAACATTACGCGTACGCTTACGCGAGACTGGTTTTTGCGACGTGCTTTGCACAGAGGTGGCTGGCGGGTGTCAGTTTCTCCAACTTTAGTTGAACCGAGTGTGGCTACGCCCGGTCCTTGCGAAGGTTAAAACAGCACCAACTTGACAAACTATCGTTGTGGTTTTGATGCGTAGGTAAGAACGGTTCTTGCTCAGCCCGTAGCAGCCACGTAAAACTTGCAACAACAAAGTAGAGAACGTCTAACTTGTTTTTGCAGGGCATGTTGTGATGTGATATGGTCAAGGCATGATGCTATATTTTATTGTATGAGATGATCATGTTTTGAAACCGAGTTATCGGCAACTGGCAGGAGCCATATGGTTGTCGCTTTATTGTATGCAATGCAATCGCCATGTAATTGCTTTACTTTATCACTAAGCGGTAGCGATAGTCGTAGAAGCAATAGTTGGCGAGACGACAACGATGCTACGATGGAGATCAAGGTGTCGCGCCGGTGACGATGGGGATCATGACGGTGCTTCGGAGATGGAGATCACAAGCACAAGATGATGATGGCCATATCATATCACTTATATTGATTGCATGTGATGTTTATCTTTTATGCATCTTATCTTGCTTTGATTGACGGTAGCATTATAAGATGATCTCTCACTAAATTTCAAGATAAAAGTGTTCTCCCTGAGTATGCACCGTTGCCAAAGTTCGTCGTGCCCAGACACCACGTGATGATCGGGTGTGATAAGCTCTACGTCCATCTACAACGGGTGCAAGCCAGTTTTGCACACGCAGAATACTCAGGTTAAACTTGACGAGCCTAGCATATGCAGATATGGCCTCGGAACACTGAGACCGAAAGGTCGAGCGTGAATCATATAATAGATATGATCAACATAGTGATGTTCACCATTGAAAACTACTCCATTTCACGTGATGATCGGTTATGGTTTAGTTGATTTGGATCACGTGATCACTTAGATGATTAGAGGGATGTCTATCTAAGTGGGAGTTCTTAAGTAATATGATTAATTGAACTTAAATTTATCATGAACTTAGTACCTGATAGTATCTTGCTTGTCTATGTTGATTGTAGATAGATGGCCCGTGCTGTTGTTCCGTTGAATTTTAATGCGTTCCTTGAGAAAGCAAAGTTGAAAGATGATGGTAGCAATTACACGGACTGGGTCCGTAACTTGAGGATTATCCTCATTGCTGCACAGAAGAATTACGTCCTGGAAGCACCGCTGGGTGCCAGGCCTGCTGCAGGAGCAACACCAGATGTTATGAACGTCTGGCAGAGCAAAGCTGATGACTACTCGATAGTTCAGTGTGCCATGCTTTACGGCTTAGAACCGGGTCTTCAACGACGTTTTGAACGTCATGGAGCATATGAGATGTTCCAGGAGTTGAAGTTAATATTTCAAGCAAATGCCCGGATTGAGAGATATGAAGTCTCCAATAAGTTCTACAGCTGCAAGATGGAAGAGAATAGTTCTGTCAGTGAGCATATACTCAAAATGTCTGGGTATAACAATCACTTGATTCAACTGGGAGTTAATCTTCCGGATGATAGCGTCATTGACAGAATTCTTCAATCACTGCCACCAAGCTACAAGAGCTTCGTGATGAACTATAACATGCAAGGGATGGATAAGACGATTCCCGAGCTCTTCGCAATGCTAAAGGCTGCGGAGGTAGAAATCAAAAAGGAGCATCAAGTGTTGATGGTCAATAAGACCACTAGTTTCAAGAAAAAGGGCAAAGGGAAGAAGAAGGGGAACTTCAAGAAGAACAGCAAGCAAGTTGCTGTTCAGGAGAAGAAACCCAAGTCTGGACCTAAGCCTGAGACTGAGTGCTTCTACTGCAAGCAGACTGGTCACTGGAAGCGGAACTGCCCCAAGTATTTGGCGGATAAGAAGGATGGCAAGGTGAACAAAGGTATATGTGATATACATGTTATTGATGTGTACCTTACTAGAGCTCGCAGTAGCACCTGGGTATTTGATACTGGTTCTGTTGCTAATATTTGCAACTCGAAACAGGGACAACGGATTAAGCGAACACTGGCCAAGGACGAGGTGACAATGCGCGTGGGAAATGGTTCCAAAGTCGATGTGATCGTCGTCGGCACGCTACCTCTACATCTACCTTCGGGATTAGTATTAGACCTAAATAATTGTTATTTGGTGCCAGCGTTGAGCATGAACATTATATCTGGATCTTGTTTGATGCGAGACGGTTATTCATTTAAATCAGAGAATAATGGTTGTTCTATTTATATGAGTAATATCTTTTATGGTCATGCACCCTTGAAGAGTGGTCTATTTTTAATGAATCTCGATAGTAGTGATACACATATTCATAATGTTGAAGCCAAAAGATGCAGAGTTGATAATGATAGTGCAACTTATTTGTGGCACTGCCGTTTAGGTCATATCGGTGTAAAGCGCATGAAGAAACTCCATACTGATGGACTTTTGGAATCACTTGATTATGAATCACTTGGTACTTGCGAACCGTGCCTCATGGGCAAGATGACTAAAACGCCGTTCTCCGGAACTATGGAGAGAGCAACAGATTTGTTGGAAATCATACATACAGATGTATGTGGTCCGATGAATATTGAGGCTCGTGGCGGATATCGTTATTTTCTCACCTTCACAGATGATTTGAGCAGATATGGGTATATCTACTTAATGAAACATAAGTCTGAAACATTTGAAAAGTTCAAAGAATTTCAGAGTGAAGTTGAAAATCATCGTAACAAGAAAATAAAGTTTCTACGATCAGATCGTGGAGGAGAATATTTGAGTTACGAGTTTGGTCTACATTTGAAACAATGCGGAATAGTTTCGCAACTCACGCCACCCGGAACACCACAACGTAATGGTGTGTCCGAACGTCGTAATCGTACTTTACTAGATATGGTGCGATCTATGATGTCTCTTACTGATTTACCGCTATCGTTTTGGGGTTATGCTTTAGAGACGGCTGCATTCACGTTAAATAGGGCACCATCGAAATCCGTTGAGACGACGCCTTATGAACTGTGGTTTGGCAAGAAACCAAAGTTGTCGTTTCTTAAAGTTTGGGGCTGCGATGCTTATGTGAAGAAGCTTCAAACTGATAAGCTCGAACCTAAATCGGAGAAATGTGTCTTCATAGGATACCCAAAGGAGACTGTTGGGTACACCTTCTATCACAGATCCGAAGGCAAGACATTCGTTCTAAGAATGGATCCTTTCTAGAGAAGGAGTTTCTCTCGAAAGAAGTGAGTGGGAGGAAAGTAGAACTTGATGAGGTAACTGTACCTTCTCCCTTATTGGAAAATAGTTCATCACAGAAACCGGTTCCTGTGACGCCTACACTAATTAGTGAGGAAGTTAATGATGATGATCACGGAACTTCAGATCAAGTTGTTACTGAACCTCATAGGTCAACCAGAGTAAGATCCGCACCAGAGTGGCACGGTAATCCTGTTCTGGAGGTTATGTTACTAGACCATGACGAACCTACGAACTATGAAGAAGCGATGGTGAGCCCAGATTCCGCAAAATGGCTTGAGGCCATGAAATCCGAGATGGGATCCATGTATGAGAACAAAGTATGGACTTTGGTTGACTTGCCCGATGATCGGCAAGCCATTGAAAATAAATGGATCTTCAAGAAGAAGACTGACGTTGACGGTAATGTTACTGTCTATAAAGCTCGACTTGTTGCAAAAGGTTTTCGACAAGTTCAAGGGATTGACTACGATGAGACCTTCTCACCCGTAGCGATGCTTAAGTCTGTCCGAATCATGTTAGCAATTGCCGCATTTTATGATTATGAAATTTGGCAAATGGATGTCAAAACTGCATTCCTGAATGGATTTCTGGAAGAAGAGTTGTATATGATGCAACCGGAAGGTTTTGTCGATCCAAAGGGAGCTAACAAAGTGTGCAAGCTCCAGCGATCCATTTATGGACTGGTGCAAGCCTCTCGGAGTTGGAATAAACGCTTTGATAGTGTGATCAAAGCATTTGGTTTTGTACAGACTTTTGGAGAAGCCTGTATTTACAAGAAAGTGAGTGGGAGCTCTGTAGCATTTCTGATATTATATGTGGATGACATATTGCTGATTGGAAATGATATAGAATTTCTGGATAGCATAAGGATACTTGAATAAGAGTTTTTCAATGAAAGACCTCGGTGAAGCTGCGTATATATTGGGCATCAAGATCTATAGAGATAGATCAAGACGCTTAATTGGACTTTCACAAAGCACATACCTTGACAAAGTTTTGAAGAAGTTCAAAATGGATCAAGCAAAGAAAGGGTTCTTGCCTGTGTTACAAGGTGTGAAGTTGAGTAAGACTCAATGCCCGACCACTGCAGAAGATAGAGAGAAGATGAAAGATGTTCCCTATGCTTCAGCCATAGGCTCTATCATGTATGCAATGCTGTGTACCAGACCTGATGTGTGCCTTGCTATAAGTCTGGCAGGAAGGTACCAAAGTAATCCAGGAGTGGATCACTGGACAGCGGTCAAGAACATCCTGAAATACCTGAAAAGGACTAAGGATATGTTTCTCGTTTATGGAGGTGACAAAGAGCTCATCGTAAATGGTTACGTCGATGCAAGCTTTGACACTGATCCGGACGATTCTAAATCGCAAACCGGATACGTGTTTACATTGAATGGTGGAGCTGTCAGTTGGTGCAGTTCTAAACAAAGCGTCGTGGCGGGATCTACGTGTGAAGCGGAGTACATAGCTGCTTCGGAAGCAGCAAATGAAGGAGTCTGGATGAAGGAGTTCATATCCGATCTAGGTGTCATACCTAGTGCATCGGGTCCAATGAAAATCTTTTGTGACAATACTGGTGCAATTGCCTTAGCAAAGGAATCCAGATTTCACAAGAGAACCAAGCACATCAAGAGACGCTTCAATTCCATCCGGGATTTAGTCCAGGTGGGAGACATAGAAATTTGCAAGATACATACGGATCTGAATGTTGCAGACCCGTTGACTAAGCCTCTTCCACGAGCAAAACATGATCAGCACCAAGGCTCCATGGGTGTTAGAATCATTACAGTGTAATCTAGATTATTGACTCTAGTGCAAGTGGGAGACTGAAGGAAATATGCCCTAGAGGCAATAATAAAGTTATTATTTACTTCCTTATATCATGATAAATGTTTATTATTCATGCTAGAATTGTATTAACCGGAAGCATAATACTTGTGTGAATACATAGACAAACAGAGTGTCACTAGTATGCCTCTACTTGACTAGCTCATTGATCAAAGATGGTTATGTTTCCTAGCCATTGACATGAGTTGTCATTTGATTAACGGGTCACATCATTAGGAGAATGATGTGATTGACTTGACCCATTCCGTTAGCTTAGCACTCGATCGTTTAGTATGTTGCTATTGCTTCTTCATGACTTATACATGTTCCTATGACTATGAGATTATGCAACTCCCGTTTACCGGAGGAACGCTTTGTGTGCGACCAAACGTCACAACGTAACTGGGTGATTATAAAGGTGCTCTACAGGTGTCTCCGAAGGTACTTGTTGGGTTGGCGTATTTCGAGATTAGGATTTGTCACTCCGATTGTCGGAGAGGTATCTCTGGGCCCTCTTGGTAATGCACATCACTTAAGCCTTGCAAGCATTGCAACTAATGAGTTTGTTGCGAGATGATGTATTACGAAACAAGTAAAGAGACTTGCCAGAAACGAGATTGAACTAGGTATTGAGATACCGACGATCGAATCTCGGGCAAGTAACATACCGATGACAAAGGGAACAACGTATGTTGTTATACGGTCTGACCGATAAAGATCTTCGTAGAATATGTGGGAGCCAATATGAGCATCCAGGTTCCGCTATTGGTTATTGACCGGAGACGTGTCTCGGTCATGTCTACATAGTTCTCGAACCCGTAGGGTCCGCACGCTTAACGTTTCAATGACAGTTATATTATGAGTTTATATGTTTTGATGTACCGAAGGTTGTTCGGAGTCCCGGATGTGATCACGGACATGACGAGGAGTCTCGAAATGGTCAAGACATAAAGATTGATATATTGGAAGCCTATGTTTGGACATCGGAAGTGTTCCGGGTGAAATCGGGATTTTACCGGAGTACCGGGAGGTTACCGGAACCCCCCGGCAACATAATGGGCCTTAGTGGGCCTAGGTGGAAGAGATGAGAGGCGGCTAGGGCTGGGCCGTGCGCCCCTCCCCCTAGTCCGAATAGGACAAGGAGAAGGGGGCGGCGCCCCCCCTTCCTTCTTCTCCCTCTCCTCTTTCCCCCCTCCCAAGTCCTAATCCAACTAGGAAAAGGGGGGAGTCCTACTCCCGGTGGGAGTAGGACTCCTCCTGGCGCGCCCCAAGGCTGGCCGCACCTCCCCCCTTTGATCCTTTATATACGGGGGCAGGGGGCACCCTATAGACACAACAATTGATCATTGATCTCTTAGCCGTGTGCGGTGCCCCCCTCCACCATATTACACCTCGATAATATCGTAGCGGTGCTTAGGCGAAGCCCTGCGTCGGTAGAACATCATCATCGTCACCACGCCGTCGTGCTGACGAAACTCTCCCTCAACACTCGGCTGGATCAGAGTTCGAGGGACGTCATCGAGCTGAACGTGTGCTGAACTCGGAGGTGCCGTGCGTTCGGTACTTGATCGGTCGGATCGTGAAGACGTACGACTACATCAACCGCATTGTGTTAACGCTTCCGCTTTCGGTCTACGAGGGTACGTGGACAACACTCTCCCCTCTCGTTGCTATGCATCACCATGTTCCTGCGTGTGCGTAGGATTTTTTTTGAAATTACTACGTTCCCCAACACAGAGCACGTGTTGACTGTAGGACGTGACCCCTAGAAACTGACAAGCCCATAGGAAAGATTTTCTCTAAAAACTTTACTTTCAAACGGATCTTTTACCTCTCTTCTTTTCTGAGCTTTATCAAATTTCCCTTTTAGTTAGACTATACCCATTCCCCTTTTGACCATACGAAGATCCGACTAATCAGACCTGGTAGTTGATCACTGGAACTACGTCGATGTTTCCCCCAAGAGGAGAGGATGATGTAGTACAGCAACGGTAAGAATTTCCCTCAGTTATGAAACCAAGGTATCGAACCAATAGGAGAACCAAACAATCACAATGTAAGCAGCACCTGCACACAAATAACAACACCTCGCAACCCGGCGTGTTAAAGGGGTTGTCAATCCCCTCCGGGGTACGGCGCCTCAAGATAGGCAAACAGACGTGAGGTAAATTGTAATAGATTGAAATAGATCGCAAATAAATAAAAGTGCAGCAAGATATTTTTGTATTTTTTTAGTTTAATAGATCTGAATAAAAATGCAAAGGAATAGTAGATCGCAAGGCAAATATATGAGAAATAGATTGGATCATGTGGTTCTGGACGTCTGCGGCGGCTGGATGAATATTTCGTCGACTCCCCTAGGGTTTCTGGAATATTTGGGTATTTATAGAGCAAAGAGGCGGACTGGCGGGTCCCCGAGATGGGCACAACCCACCAGGGTGCGCCTGGGCATCCTGGCGCGCCCTGGTGTATTGTGCCCCCCTCGGGGCAATTCCTAAGTGCAACTAGGGCCCATTACCTTCCTTCTGGCACATAAAAAATCACAAAAATAGTTTCGGGGCATTTGGACTCCGTTTGATATTGATTTCCTGCGATGTAAAAAACATGCAGAAAACAGCAACTGGCACTTGGCACTATGTCAATAGGTTAGTACCAAAAAATGATATAAAATGACTATAATTTTGGCTCTCTCAAATAGGTGTGTACAGCAAGGAGATGACTTAAAACACAAAATAAAACAAGCAAAGACACATATCATACAAGACGCTCCAAGCAAAACACATATCATGTGACAAATAAAAAAATAGTCTCGAGTAAAATACCGATAGTTGTTGGAACAAAGCGGGGATGCCACTCAGGGGCATCCCAAAGCTTAGTTGGTTGCTCATTCTTGAATAATAGCTTGGGATGCCGGGGCATCCCCAGGCTTAGGCTTTTACATCCTTCCTTCATCCATCGTAAGATAACCCAAAACTTGAAAACTTCAATCACACAAAACTCAACAAAACTTTCGTGAGATCCGTTAGTATAAGAAAGCAAACCACTACTATAAGTGCTGTATAAAACCAATTCATATTTTGTTTTTGTATTATATCTACTGTATTCCAACTTTTCTATGGCAAAAACTCATCAAAGAAAACCATAGAGCCATCAAAATAAGCACACAACACAAACAAAACAGAATCTGTCAAAACAGAACAGTCTGTAGTAATCTGACTTTGGTGAATACTTCTGGAACTCCAATAATTCTACCAAAATAGGACGACCTGGGTAATTTGTATATTAGTCTTGTGCAAAACGAATCATGGAAAAATCTATTTTCTATGATTTATGAAAATTATTTTTGTGAGCACAAAGTTTCTGTCTTCTTTAGCAAGATCAAACAACTATCACCCAAGAAGATCCTATAGGCTTTACTTGGCACAAACACTAATTAAAAAATAAAAAGCACAATCATACCAGTAGCATAATTGTGTAAACACACAAGAACAGAAAGCAAAAAAGCAAAAATAAATTTTATTCATTGGGTTGCCTCCCAACAAGCGCTATCGTTTTACGCCCTTAGCTAGGCATAATATTTCAACGATGCTCACACAACAGATAATAATTGAAACACAAAGTGAGCATCATGAAACATGTGACAAACACATTTAAGTCTAACATAATTCCTATGCATAGGCATTTTATAAGCAACCAAATCATCAAGACAAGAAATAACTATCATATGCATGGAAGAAAACAATAGCAATCTCGACATAACGAGAGGTAATTTAGTAACATGATAATTTCTACAACCATATTTTACTCTCGCATAATAATTACATGTAGGATCATACTCAAATTCAACAATATAGCAATCATATAAAATATTCTTTTCATGATCCACATGCACACAAAGTTGACACTCTTCCAACATAGTGGGATTATCATCAACTAAAGTCATGACCTCTTCAAACCCACTTTCATCAAAAAATTCATAATATTGAACACTCTCCAAGTATGTGGGATTATTTTTTACTTAAAGTTGACGCTCTTCCAAACCCACTTTCAACATTATCGCAAACATATTCATCATGAGGCTTAAATAAATTTTCAAGATCATAAGAATCATTATCACCCCAATCGTGATCATTACAACAAGTAGTGGACATAACAAAATTAGCATCCCCAAGCTTGGGGTTTTGCATATTATTAGCACAATTGACATTAATAGAATGTATAGTAAAATCATTGCAATCATGCTTTTCATTCAAGGAGCTATCATGAATCACTTCATAAATTTCTTCATCACAATTTTCAGATTCACGAATCTCAAGCAAAACTTCATAAAGATAATCTAGTGAACTCAATTCACAAGCAATGGGTTCATCATAATTGGATCTCTTGAAAAGATTAGCAAGTGGATGAGGATCCATATCAATAGATTATTAGCAAGCAAAGATGCAAGCAAATAGAGGACACATCGTAACAAAAGCAAGCAAGAGATCTGACGAGAAAACAGCGAACGAAAAAGAGGGCGAACAAAATGGCAAATTTTTGTGAAGTGGGGGAGAGGAAAACGAGAGGCAAATGGAAAATAATGTAAATTGCGAGGATATGAGATTTGTGATTAGGAACCTGGTTATGTTGAAGATCCTCCTCGGCAACAGCGCCAGAAATTCTTTGGTAGTTGATCACTAGAACTACGTCGGTGTTTCCCCCAAGAGGAGAGGATGATGTAGTACAACAACGATAAGAATTTCCCTCAGTTATGAAACCAAGGTATCGAACCAGTAGGAGAACCAAACAATCACAATGTAAGCAGCACCTGCACACAAATAACAACACCTCGCAACCTGATGTGTTAAAGGGGTTGTCAATCCCTACCAGGGTACGACGCCTCAAGATAGGCAAACGGACGTGAGGTAAATTCTAATAGATTGCTGATACGTCTCCGACGTATCTCTAATTTTTTATCGTTCCATGCTATTATATTATCTGTTTTGGATGTTTAATGGGCTTTAATATGCTCTTTTATATTATTTTTGGGACTAACCAATTAACCGGAGGCCTAGTGCCAGTTATTGTTTTTTTGCCAATTTCAGTGTTTCGCAGAAAAGGTATATCAAACGGAATCCAAACGGAACGAAACCTTCGTGAGGATCTTTCTTGGAACAAACGCAATCTAGGAGACTTGGAGTGGAAGTCAGAGATGCAATGAGGCGGCCACGAGGCAGGAGGGCGCGCCCCCACCATCGTGGGCCCCTCGTAGCTCCACTGACCTACTTCTTGCACCTATATATACTCGTATACCCTGAAAACATCCAAGGGAGCCACGAAACCACTTTCCCACCGCCGCAACCTTCTATACCCGTGAGATCCCATCTTGGGGCCTTTTCCGACGATCTGTCGGAGGGGGATTCGATCACGGAGGGCTTCTACATCAACACCATGGCCTCTCCGATGATGTGTGAGTAGTTTACCACAGACCTTCGGGTCCATAGTTATTAGCTAGATGGCTTCTTCTCTCTCTTTGGTTCTCAATACAAAGTTCTCCTCGATGTTCTTGGAGATCTATTCAATGTAATACTTTTTGCGGTGGTTTAATGAGATCCGATGAATTGTGGGTTTATGATCAAAATTATCTATGAACAATATTTGATTCTTCTCTGAATTCTTATATGCACGATTTGATATCTTTGCAAGTCTCTTCGAATTATTGGTTTAGTTTGGCCTACTAGATTGATCTTTCTTGCAATGGGAGAAGTTCTTAGCTTTGGGTTCAATCTTGCGGTGTCCTTTCCCAGTGACAGCAGGGGCAGCAAGGCACGTTTTCTAATGTTTCCATCGAGGATAAAAAGATGGGGTTTACATCATATTGCTTTATTTTATCCCTCTACATCATGTCATCTTGCCTAATGTGTTGCTCTGTTCTTATGAACTTAATACTCTAGATGCATGCTGGATAGCGGTCGATGTGTGGAGTAATAGTAGTAGATGCAGAATCGGTTCGGTCTACTTCACACGGACGTGATGCCTATGTTCGTGATCATGCCTAGATATTCACATAACTATGCAGTTTTCTATCAATTGCTCGGCAGTAATTTGTTCACCCACCGTGATATATGCTATCATGAGAGAAGCCACTAGTGAAATCTATGGCCCCGGGGTCTATTTTACATCATATTAGTTTATCGTCAACTTGCCAATTTCTGTTGCCTTTTATTTTGCAATCTTTACATTCCAATCTATACAACAAAAATACCAAAAATATTTATCTTATTATCTTTATCAGATCTCACTTTTGCAAGTGGCCGTGAAGGGATTGACAACCCCTTATCGCGTTGGTTGCAAGGTTCTTGATTGTTTGTGCAGGTACTAGGCGATTTGCGTGTAGTCTCCTACTGGATTGGTACCTTGGTTCTCAAAAACTGAGGGAAATACTTACGCTACTTTGCTACACCACCCTTTCCTCTTCAAGGGAAAACCAACGCATGCTCAAGAGGTAGCAAGAAGGATTTCTGGCGCCGTTGTCGGGGAGATCTACGCCCAAGTCAAGACATACCAAGTCCCCATCACAAACTCTCCTCCCTCGCATTACATTATTTGCCATTTTCCTCTCGTTTTCCTCTCCCCCACTTCACCTTTGCCGCTTTATTCGCCCTTTCCGTCCGCTTCTTTCCGCTTGCCTCTTGTGTGTCAGTGTGTTAGATCGTTTGTTTCGCCGTCATGACTAGCCCTCTCTCCCTTCCTTTGTCTCCCGATTTTGAAGTTCTTCACTTCAAACAAAGACAAGGAGAAAACTTAAAATATGCTTGGAATAGGATGATAGGATCCTATCGTAGTTGCACTATAGAGGGAGATTTCAAGATTTTACTTCGTAATTTTTATGTTGGGCTAACCATATCCCATAGACAACTCTTGGATTTTGCCGCTAAAGGGAATTTTATCGAAATTGATCCCAGTATTGCTTATGAAATGATAGAGGGAATAGTGGGAGTACTACCCCCACAAAAGGGGGTACCCCTTACTCAAGAAGGAACCCAAATTTTAGAGAAACTATGCGAATTGCAAAAATCTATTGAACCTCTTAAAAATGTTGGCGGAAACCTTCACCGCATGAATACGTTGATCACACTTTGCAATAAGCGGTTGGATGCTCTAGATCTAAAAATCTTCGAGCATGAAGGGAAACGTAAGGAACCTCCCGGATCCGAGCATAACTCCATTAAAAAGATAAATACTAAAGATGACAATACATAGATCTATTCTTGCTTTATGCCTAGCTAGAGGCGTTAAACGATAGCGCTTATTGGGAGGCAACCCAATTTTATTTTTGTTCCTTGCTTTTTGTTCCTGTTTAGTAATAAATAATTCATCTAGCCTCTGTTTTTATGTGGTTTTATGATTTAATTAGTGTTTGTGCCAAGTAGAACCTTTGGGAAGACTTGGGTGAAGTCTTTCCGATCTTGCTGTAAAAAACAGAAACTTTAGCGCTCACGAGATTAGCTGCCATTTTTACTGGAGAGTGGTTTTAGGTTGATTGTTTTTTCAGATGATTAATAGACAAATTACCACGTCCACCAATTTATTTCAGAATTTTTGGAGTCCCAGAAGTATTCGTTTGATACAGATTACTACAGACTGTTCTGTTTTTGACAGATTCTGTTTTTCGTGTGTTGTTTGCTTATTTTGATGAATCTATGGCTAGTGTCGGGGGGTATGAACCATAGTGAAGTTGGAATACAGTAGGTTTAATACCAATATAAATATAGAATGAGTTCATTATATTACCTTAAAGTGGTGGTTTGTTTTCTTACACTAACGGAGCTTATGAGATTTTCTGTTTAAGTTTTGTGTTGTGAAGTTTTCAAGTTTTTGGGTAAAGATTTGATGGATTTTGGAATAATGAGTGGCAAGAGCTTAAGCTTGGGGATTCCCAAGGCACCCCAAGGTAAAATTCAAGGACAACCAAAAGCCTAAGCTTGGGGATGCCCTAGAAGGCATCCCCTCTTTCGTCTTCGTCTATCGGTAACTTTACTTGAGGCTATATTTTTATTCACCACATGATATGTGTTTTGCTTGGAGCGTCTTGTATGATTTGAGTCTTTGCTTTTTAGTTTACCACAATCATCCTTGCTGTACACACCTTTTGGAGAGACACACATGAATTGGAATTTATTAGAATACTCTATGTGCTTCACTTTTATCTTTTGAGCTAGATAATTTTGCTCTAGTGCTTCACTTATATCTTTTTAGAGCACGGTGGTGGTTTTATTTCATAGGAATTATTGATCTCTCATGCTTCACTTATATTATTTTGATAGTCTTTTAGAACAGCATGGTAATTTGCTTTGGCTATAAAATTAGTCCTAATATGATAGGCATCCAAGATGGGTATAATAAAAACTTTCATATAGAGTGCATTAAATACTATGAGAAATTGGGTACTTGATAATAGTTTTGAGGTATAAAGATGGTAATATTAGAGTCGTGCTAGTTGAGTAATTGTGGAAATTGAGAAATACTTGTGTTGAGGTTTGCAAGTCCCGTAGCATGCACGTATGGTAACCGTTGTGTGACAAATTTGAAGCATGAGATGTTCTTTGATTGCTTTCCTTATGACTGGCGGTCGGGGACGAGCGATGGTCTTTTCCTACCAATCTATCCCCTTAGGAGCATGCGCGTAGTGCTTTGGGTTTGATGACTTGTAGATTTTTGCCATAAGTATGTTAGTTCTTTATGACTAATGTTGAGTCCATGGATTATACGCACTCTCACCCTTCCATCATTGCTTGCCTCTTCGGTACCGTGCATTGCCCTTTCTCACCTCGAGAGTTGGTGCAAACTTCACCGGTGCATCAAAACCTCGTGATATGCTATCTCTATTACACATAAGCCTCTTTATATCTTCCTCAAAACATCCACCATACCTATCTATTATGGCATTTCCATAGTCATTCCGAGATATATTGCCATGCAACTTTCCACCGTTCCGTTTATTATGACATGCTCCATCATTGTCATATTGCTTTGCATGATCATGTAGTTGACATCGTATTTGTGGCAAGCCACCATTCAATTTTCATACATGTCACTCTTGATTCATTGCAAATCCTGGTACACCGCCGGAGGCATTCACATAGAGTCATATTTTGTTCTAAGTATCGAGTTGTAATTCTTGAGTTGTAAGTAAATAAAAGTGTGATGATCTTCATTATTAGAGCATTGTCCCATGTGAGGAAAGGATGATGGAGACTATGATTCCCCCATAAGTCGGGATGAGATTCCGGACGAAAAAAATAAAATAGGCCAAAGAAGCCTAAATAAAAAAAGAGGCCAAAGAAGCCCACCAAAAAAATAAAAAAAATGATGAGAGAAAAAGAGAGAAGGGAGAATGTTACTATCCTTTTTCCACACTTGTGCTTCAAAGTATCACCATGATCTTCATAATAGAGAGTCTCTTATTTTGTCACTTTCATATACTAGTGGGAATTTTTCATTATAGAACTTGGCTTGTATATTCCAATGATGGGCTTCCTCAAAATGCCCTAGGTCTTCGTGAGCAAGCGAGTTGGATGCACACCCACTTAGTTTCTTTTGTTGAGCTTTCATACATTTATAGCTCTAGTGCATCCGTTGCATGGCAATCCCTACTCCTTGCATTAACATCAATTTATGGGCATCTCCATAGCCCGTTGATTAGCCGCGTCGATGTGAGACTTTCTCCTCTTTTGTCTTCTCTACACAACCTCCATCATCATATTCTATTTCACCCATAGTGCTATGTCAATGGCTCGCGCTCGTATATTGCGTGAAAGTTGAAAAAGTTTGAGAATACTAAAGTATGAAACCATTGCTTGGCTTGTCATCAGGGTTGTGCATGATGGGAGCATTTTGTGTGACAAAAACGAACCATAGCCAAACTATATGATTTTGTAGGGATGAACTTTCTTTGGCTATGTTATTTTGAGAAGACATAATTGCTAGGTTAGTATGCTTGAAGTATTATTATTTTTATGTCAATATTAAACTTTTGTCTTGAATCTTTCGGATCTGAATATTCATGCCACAATAAAGAAAATTACATTGAAAATTATGTTAGGTAGCATTCCACATCAAAAATTCTGTTTTTATCATTTACCTACTCGAGGGTGAGCAGGAATTAAGCTTGGGGATGCTGATACGTCTCCAATGTATCTATAATTTTTGATCGTTCCATGCTATTATATTATCTGTTTTGGATGTATAATGGGCTTTAATATGCTCTTTTATATTATTTTTGGGACCAACCTATTACCCGGAGGCCCAGTGCCAGTTGCTGTTTTTTTTGCCTATTTCAGTGTTTCGCAGAAAAGGAATATCAAACGGAATGAAACCTTCGCGAGGATCTTTCTTGGAACAAACGCAATCTAGGAGACTTGGAGTGGAAGTCAGAGATGCAACGAGGCAGCCACGAGGCAGGAGGGCGCGCCCGGGGGGGTAGGTGCGCCCCCCACCCTCGTGGGCCCCTCGTAGCTCCACCGACCTACTTCTTTCGCCTATATATACTCTTATACCCTGAAAACATCCAAGGGAGCCACGAAACCACTTTTCACCGCCGGAACCTTCTGTACCCGTGAGATCCCATCTTGGGGCCTTTTCCGGCGATCTGCCGGAGGGGGATTCGATCACGGAGGGCTTCTACATCAACACCATGGCCTCTCCGATGATGTGTGAGTAGTTTACCACTGTCCTTCGGGTCCATAGTTATTAGCTAGATGGCTTCTTCTCTCTCTTTGGTTCTCAATACAAAGTTTTCCTCGATGTTCTTGGAGATCTATTCGATGTAATACTTTTTGCGGTGTATCTGCCGAGATCCGATGAATTGTGGGTTTATGATCAAGATTATCTATGAACAATGTTTGATTCTTCTCTGAATTCTTATGTGCATGATTTGATATCTCTGCAAGTCTCTTCGAATTATCGGTTTAGTTTGGCCTACTAGATTGATCTTTCTTGCAATGGGAGAAGTGCTTAGCTTTGGGTTCAATCTTGCGGTGTCCTTTCCCAGTGACAGCAGGGGCAGCAAGGCACGTATTCTATTGTTGCCATCGAGGATAAAAAGATGGGGTTGACATCATATTGCTTGAGTTTATCCCTCTACATCATGTTATCTTGCCTAATGCGTTACTCTGTTCTTATGAACTTAATACTCTAGATGCATGCTGGATAGCGGTCGATGTTTGGAGTAATAGTAGAAGATGCAGAATCGTTTCGGTCTACTTGACACGGACGTGATGCCTATGTTGATGATCATGCCTAGATATTCTAATAACTATGCACTTTTATATCAAATGCTCGGCAGTAATTTCCTCACCCACCGTAATATATGCTATCATGAGAGAAGCCACTAGTGAAACCTATGGCCCCCGGGTCTATTTTACATCATATTAGTTTATTGTCAACTTGCCAATTTCTGTTGCCATTTATTTTGCAATCTTTACTTTCCAATCTATACAAAAAAAATACCAAAAATATTTATCTTATTATCTTTATCAGATCTCACTTTTGCAAGTGGTCGTGAAGGGATTGACAACCCCTTTATCGCGTTGGTTGCAAGGTTCTTGATTGTTTGTGCAGGTACTAGGCGATTTGCGTGTAGTCTCCTAGTGGACTGATACCTTGGTTCTCAAAAACTGAGGGAAATACTTACGCTACTTTGCTACATCACCCTTTCCTCTTCAAGGGAAAACGAACGCATGCTCAAGTGGTAGCAATCACAAATAAATAAAAGTGCAGCAAGATATTTTTGTATTTTTTTAGTTTAATAGATCTGAATAAAAACGCAAAGGAAAAGTATATTGCAAGGCAAATATATGAGAAATAAGACCCTAGGGCCGTAGGTTTCACTAGTGGCTTCTTGATAATCCACAAGTACAGGGGATCGCAACAGTTTTCGTGGGTAGAGTATTCAACCCAAATTTATTGATTTGACACAAGGGGAGCCAAAGAATATTCTCAAGTATTAGCAGTTGAGTTGTCAATTCAACCACACCTGGATAACTTAGTATCTGCAGCAAAGTATTTAGTAGCAAAGTAGTATGGAAGTAACGGTAACAGTGGCAAAAGTAACAGTGATAGTTTTGTAGTAATTGTAACAGTGGCAACGGTAAAGTAAAAAGCAAAGAACAATATGTGAAAAGCTCATAGGCATTGGATCGGTGATGGGGAATTATGCCGGATGCGATTATTCATGCAACAGTTATAACATAGGGTGACACAGAACTAGCTCCAATTCATCAATGTAATGTAGGCATGTATTCCGAATATAGTCATACGTGTTTATGGAAAAGAACTTGCATGACATCTTTTGTCCTACCCTCCCGTGGCAGCGGGGTCCTAGCGGAAACTAAGGGATATTAAGGCCTTGTTTTAATAGAGTACTGGACCAAAGCATTAACACATAGTGAATACATGAACTCCTCAAACTACGGTCATCACCGGGAGTGGTCCCGATTATTGTCACTTCGGGGTTGCCGGATCATAACACATAGTAGGTGACTAATGACTTGCAAGATAGGATCAAGAACTCACATATATTCATGAAAACATAATAGGTTCAGATCTAAAATCATGGCACTCGGGCCCTAGTGACAAGCATTAAGCATAGCAAAGTCATAGCAACATCAATCTCAGAACATAGTGGATACTAGGGATCAAACCCTAACAAAACTAATTCGATTACATGATAATTCTCATCCAACCCATCACCGTCCAGCAAGCCTACGATGGAATTACTCACACACAGCGGTGAGCATCATGAAATTGGTGATGGAGGATGGTTGATGATGACGATGGCGACGGATTCCCCTCTCCGGAGCCCCAAACGGACTCCAGATCAGCCCTCTCGAGAGAGTTTAGGGCTTGGCGGCAGCTCCATATCGTAAAACGCGATGAATCTTTCTCTCTGATTTTTTTCTCCCCGAACATGAATATATAGAGTTGGAGTTGAGGTCGGTGGAGCTCCAGGGGGCCCACGAGGCAGGGGGCGCGCCCCCCACCCTCGTGGAAAGGGTGTGGGCCCCCTGGCTTTCATTCTTTCGCCAGTATTTTGTATTATTTCCAAAAATAATCTCCATGAAGTTTCAGGTCATTCCGAGAACTTTTGTTTCTGCACAAAGATAACACCACGGCAATTCTGCTGAAAACAGCGTCAGTCCGGGTTAGTTCCAGTCAAATCATGCAAGTTAGAGTCCAAAACAAGGGCAAAAGTGTTTGCAAAAGTAGATACGACGGAGACGTATCAACTCCCCCAAGCTTAAACCTTTGCTTGTCCTCAAGCAATTCAGTTGATAAACTAAAAGTGATAAAGAAAAACTTTTACAAACTCTGTTTGCTCTTGTTGTTGTAAATATGTAAAGCCAGCATTCAAGTTTTCAGAAAAGATTATGAACTAACCATATTCACAATAACACTTAGGTCTCATGTTTACTCATGTCAATGGCATAATCAACTAGCGAGCAATAATAATAAATCTCGGATGACAACACTTTCTTAAAACAATCATGATATGATATAACAAGATGGTATCTCGCTAGCCCTTTCTGAGACCGCAAAACATAAATGCAGAGCACCTTTAAAGATCAAGGACAGACTAGACATTGCAATTCATGGTGAAAGAGATCCGGTCATAGTCATACCCAATATAAATTAACAGTAATGGATGCAAATGACAGCGGTGCTCTCCAGCTGGTGCTTTTTAACAAGAGGATGATGACTCAACATAAAAATAAATAGATAGGCCCTTCGCAGAGGGAATCAGGGATTTGTAGAGGTGCCAGAGCTTGATTTTGAAATAGAGATAAATAATCTTTTGAGCAGCATACTTTCATTATCAACATAACAACCGAGAGATGGCGATATCTTCCATGCTACACACATTATAGGCAGTTCCCAAACAGAATGGTAAAGTTTATACTCCCCCTCCACCAACAAGCATCAATCCATGGCTTGCTCGAAACAACGAGTGCCTCCAACTAACAACAGTCCCGGGGGAGTTTTGTTTGCAATTATTTTGATTTGATTTGCATAAATCATGGGACTGGGCATCCCGGTGACCAGCCATTTTCTCGTGAGTGAGGAGCGGAGTCCGCTCCTCTTGAGAATAACCCGCCTAACATGGAAGATACGGACAGCCCTAGTTGATACATGAGCTATTCGAGCATACAAAACAGAATTTCATTTGAAGGTTTAGAGTTTGGCACATACAAATTTACTTGGAATGGCAGGTAGATACCGCATATAGGAAGGTATAGTGGACTCATATGGCATAACTTTTGGGTTTAAGGGATTGGATGCACAAGCATTATTCCCGCTTAGTACAAGTGAAGGCTAGAAAAAGACTGGGAAGCGACCAACTAGAGAGCGACAATAGTCATGAACATGCATTAAAATTAATGAACATTGAGTGCAAGCATGAGTAGGATATAATCCACCATGAACATAAATATCTTGAAGGCTATGTTGATTTTTTTCAACTACATGTGTGAACATGTGCCAAGTCAAGTCACTTGAATCATTCAAAGGAGGATACCACCCCATCATACCACATCACAACCATCCTAATAGCATGTTGGCACGCAAGGTAAACCATTATAAACTCCTAGCTAATTAAGCATGGCATAAGCAACTATAATCTCTAATTGTCATTGCAAACATGTTTATTCAAAATAGGCTGAATTAGGAACAATGAACTAATCATATTTACAAAAACAAGAGAGGTCGAGTTCATACCAGCTTCTCTCATCTCAATCAATTCATCATATATCGTCATAATTGCCTTTCACTTGCACGACCGAATGATGTGAATAATAATAATAATAGTGTACGTGCATTGGACTAAGCTGGAATCTGCAAGCATTCAATAAACAAGAGAAGACAAGGCAATATGGGCTCTTGGTTAAATCAACAATAATGCATATAAGAGCCACTTTAACATTTAATCATGGTCTTCTCCTATCGACCCCCAAAGGAAAGAAAAGAAATAAAACTATTTACACGGGAAAGCTCCCAACAAGCAAAAGAAGAACGGGAAATATTTTTGGGTTTTCTTTTAATTGTTACTACAAGCAAGAAAGTAAACTAGCTAAACGCTACAACTAATTTTTTTGGTTTTCTTAAGATTTTTCAAACACACAAGAAGAAAGCATAAAAAGAAAATAAACTAGCATGGATATTACAGTGAAAGAGTATGAGCACCGACAACTAGCAATGAGTGTGTCAACATGAATGTAATGTCGGTGAGGGATACATACTCCCCCAAGCTTAGGCTTTTGGCCTAAGTTGGTCTATTGCCACGGCTGGCCTGGCGGATATCCAAAGTTATAGCTGGGGTCGTACTGAGATGCAGCAATTATTGCATCATGGGCTGCAGCTTGGAGGCGAGCTATCTCAGCCCTCCTCTCGTACTCGTTCGCCTCCTCCCTGGTTATGAAATATTTCCCCTTCGCCTGAAAGTCAAAGAAAGTAGGAGCAGGGAGAGCGACGTGATAGGTGCATCGTCTGTCAAAGATTAGTCGGTACTGGAGGAACTAATCGTTCCTCTCAACAACACGATGACGAACCATAGGCTCATAATCTAAATAAACAGGAGGCAACTCAATATCATACTCACGTATGGGTATATTAAGGAAATTAGCTAAACGGGTTGCATAAATTCCACCAAAGAAATCTCCATTAAATCTATTATTATGCAACCTACGTGCAACAGTGGCTCCCAAATTATAATGTTTATCTCCTAATACAGCACTCCTGAGAACACTGAGGTCGGGGACACACATGTGAAATGCTTCATCCTTACCATTTATGCACATACCTATGAAGAGAGCAAAATAATGTATAGCAGGAAAATGAATGCTCCCTATGGTAGCTTGTGCTATGTCTCTAGATTCCCCCACAGTTATACTAGCAAGAAAATCTCTAAATTCATATTTGCGAGGTTCACTAGGACTACCCCATTGTGGAAGTTTGCAAGCAGTATTAAAATCCTCTAAATCCATAGTATAAGAAATTTCATAAAGATCAAACAAGACGGTTTGAGAATTACGGGAAGATGAAAATTCAAACCTCCTCACAAAGGAAACAGTGAGATAGTGGTACTGACGGCACTTATCTGCCTCGAAGCTCACAAGATCAGCGTTACACACATATGCGTTAAATTCTTCCTTGATTCCTGCTTGATCCATGAAGTCCTCTGAAGGCCATTCACAAGCCCGCACTTGAGCGTCCCTTGGTGGTTCCTCGTCGGCGTCACGCATTGCGAGCCTGGGTCCTTGCTTCCTTGAAGGGCCACCTTGGTACATTTTCCTAAACACATTTCTTCCTCTAAAAAATTTCTGAAAATTTTAGTAACTTCAAATAAAAGTGAACCAAACTCAACAAAATTGATAGGAACTACTCCCACAAGTGCCTAGAGACTATATCATGCATTAGAACTACTTGGAACCATATAAATTTGACATGCAAGCTCAAGAACATGGTCACCTAGGCAGCACAATTTGCAATGAATAAAGCACTAGAACAAAAACTAATTGGACCATTGGAGGAGTCACATACCAAGGAACAATCCCCCAAAGCAGTTTTGTGAGAGGTGCTTTGAGCAAGGAGATCGAAAATCGCAGCAAAATGAGCTAGAACTCGTGCTTGAGCTGGTTGGTGATTTTTTTGGGAGGAAGAAGAAGTGTGTGGGTGCAGGAATAAGTGGAGGGGAGCCACCATGGGCCCACGAGGCAGGGGGCGCGCCCAGGGGGTGGGCGCGCCCTAGACCCTCGTGGCCAGGTGCTTGCTCCCCCTGCTGTGTTCTCAGTGCCAAATATTCTCAAATATTCCAGAAAAAATCATATTTCAATTTCGGGGCATTTGGAGAACTTCTATTTTCGGGGTATTTTTTATTGCACGGATAATCCAGAAAACTGGCAAAAAATACTATTTTTACTTTATTTCAACTAAATAACAGAAAGTAGAAGGAGGGTACAGAAGGTTGTGCTTTCTAAATTCATCCATCTCATGCTCATCAAAAGGAATCCACTAACAAGGTTGATCAAGTCTTGTTAACAAACTCATTCCGACTAACATGGAACCGGAGAAATTTCAAATAACACTATGTTACCTCAACGGGGATATGCACATCCCCAATAATAAGAATATCATATTTCTTCTTGACAGTAGGTAGAGGAAATTCGAAACCTCCAAAAATAATCGATGGAATTTTTCCAATAGAGTTGATACTATGAACTTGAGGTTGTTTCCTCGAAAAGTGTACCGTATGCTCATTGCCATTAACATGAAAAGTGACATTGCCTTTGTTGCAATCAATAACAGCCCCTGTAGTATTCAAAAAGGGTCTTCCAAGAATAATAGACATACTATCGTCCTCGGGAATATCAAGAATAACAAAGTTTGTTAAAATAGTAACATTTGCAACCACAACAGGCACATCTTCACAAATACCGACAGGTATAGCAGTTGATTTATCGGCCATTTGCAAAGATATTTCAGTAGGTGTCAACTTATTCAAGTCAAGTCTACAATATAGAGAGAGAGGCATAACACTAACACCGGCTCCAAGATCACATAAAGCAGTTTTAACATAGTTTCTTTTAATGGAGCATGGTATAGTTGGTACTCCTGGATCTCCTAGTTTCTTAGGTATTCCACCCTTAAAAGTATAATTAGCAAGCATGGTGGAAATTTCAGCTTCCGGTATCTTTCTTTTATTAGTAACAATTTATTTCATATACTTAGCATAAGGATTCATTTTGAGCATATCAGTCAAACGCATACGCAAGAAGATAGGTCTAATCATTTCAGCAAAGCGCTCAAAATCCTCATCATCCTTTTTCTTGGATGGTTTGGGAGGAAAAGGCATGGGTTTCTGAACCCAAGATTCCCTTTCCTTACCGTGTTTCCTAGCAGCAAAGTCTCTCTTATCATAACGTTGATTCTTTGATTGTGGGTTATCAAGATCAACAGCAGGTTCAGCTTCTACATCATTATCATTTCTAGGTTGAGCATCAACATGAACATTATCATTAACATTATCACTAGGTTCATGTTCATCACCAGATTGTGTTTCAGCATCAGAAATAGAAATATCATTGGGATTCTCAAGTGTGTCTACAACAGGTTCACTAGAAGCATGCAAAGTCCTATCAGTTTTCTTTTTCTTCTTTTGAGAAGGACTAGGTGCATCAATATTATTTCTCTAAGAATCCTGCTCAATTCTCTTAGGATGGCCTTCAGGATACAGAGGTTCCTGAGTCATTTTACCAGTTCTAGTAGCCACTCTAACAGCAAAATCATTATTCTTACTATTCAATTCATTGAGAAAATCATTATTCTTACTATTCAATTCATTGAGAAAATCATTCTGAGCCTTAAGTACTTGTTCTACTTGAGTGGTAACCATAGAGGCATGTTTACTAATGAGTTTAAGTTCACATTTAAATCTAGACATATAATCACCCAAGTGTTCAATCATATAAGCATTGTGTTTTAATTGTCTACCAACATAAGCATTGAAGTTTTCTAGTTTGACAATAAAATTATCAAACTCATCTAAGCATTGGTAGCAGACTTATAACGAGGAATATCACCTTCATCAAATCTATAGAGAGAATTTACCTTTACTACCTGTGTCGGGTTATCAAGACTGTGTACTTCTTCAATAGGTAATGGATTAAAATCATGTATTTCTTCAATAGGAGGTAAATTAAGACCATGTATTTCTTCAACAGGCGGTAAATTCTTAACATCTTCAGCTTTTATACCTTTTTCTTTCATAGATTTCTTTGCCTCTTGTATATCTTCAGGACTGAGAAATAGAACACCCCTTTTCTTCGGAGTTGGCTTAGGAGTTGGTTCAGGAGTTAGCTCAGGAAGTGTCCAATTATTTTCATTAGTCAACATATTATTCAATAGAATTTCAGCTTCATCTGGTGTTCTTTCCCTGAAAACAGAACCAGCACAACTATCCAGGTGGTCTCTGGAAGCATCGGTTAGTCCATTATAAAAGATATCAAGGATTTCATTTTTCTTGAGAGGATGATCAGGCAAAGCATTAAGTAATTGGAGAAGCCTCCCCCAAGCTTGTGGGAGACTCTCTTCTTCAATTTGCACAAAATTATATATTTCCCTCAAAGCAGCTTGTTTCATATGAGCGGGGAAATATTTAGTAGAGATGTAATAAATCGTATCCTGGGGACTACGCACACAACCACGATCAAGAGAATTAAACCATATCTTAGCATCACCCTTTAATGAGAACGGAAATATTTAAGGATATAATAGTAGCGAGTTTTCTCATCATTAGTGAACAGGGTGGCTATATCATTTAATTTAGTAAGATGTGCCACAACAGTTTCAGATTCATAGCCATAGAAAGGATCAGATTCAACCAAAGTAATTATATCAGGGTCGACAAAGAATTCATAATCCTTATCAGTAACAAAGATAGGTGAAGTAGCATAAGCAGGATCATATTTCATTCTAGCATTCAGAGTTTTTTGTTTCAGCTTAGCTAATAATTTCTTAAGATCACTTCTATCATTGCAAGCAAGAAAGTCTCTAGCAGTTTCTTCATCCATAACATAGCCCTCAGGCACAACAGGCAATTCATATTTAGGGTGAGAATCTTCATCATCACTTTCATCAATATTATCAGTTTCAATAATTTCATTCTCTCTAGCCCTAGCAAGTTGTTCATCAAGAAATTCACCAAGTGGCACAGTAGTATCAAGCATAGAAGTGGTTTCATCATAAGTATCATGCATAGCAGAAGTGGCATCATCAATAACATGTGACATATCAGAATTAATAGCAGAAGCAGGTTTAGGTGTCGCAAGTTTACTCAAAACAGAAGGTGAATCAAGTGCAGAGCTAATGGCAGTTCCTTACCTCCCCTCGTAGTTGAGGGATACATTTTTGTTTTCGCGTCTTTCAAATTCTTCATAGTGACCAGCAGATATAAATCCCAAGTGACTCAAAGAATAGAGCTATGCTCCCCGGCAACGGCGCCGGAAAATAGTCTTGATAACCCACAAGTATAGGGGATCACAACAGTTTTCGAGGGTAGAGTATTCAACCCAAATTTATTGATTCGACACAAGGGGAGCCAAAGAATATTCTCAAGTATTAGCAGTTGAGTTGTCAATTCAACCACACCTCGATAACTTAGTATCTACAGCAAAGTATTTAGTAGCAAAGTAGTATGGAAGTAACGGTAACAGTGGCAAAAGTAACAGTGATAGTTTTGTAGTAATTGTAACAGTGGCAACGGTAAAGTAAATAAGCGAAGAACAATATGTGAAAAGCTCGTAGGCATTGGATCGGTGATGGAGAATTATGCCGGACGCGATTATTCATGCAACAGTTATAACATAGGGTGACACAGAACTAGCTCCAATTCATCAATGTAATGTAGGCATGTATTCCGAATATAGTCATATGTGCTTATGGAAAAGAACTTGCATGACATCTTTTGTCCTACCCTCCCGTGGCAGCGGGGTCCTAGCGGAAACTAAGGGATATTAAGGCCTCTTTTTAATAGAGTACCGGACCAAAGCATTAACACATAGTGAATACATGAACTCCTCAAACTACGGTCATCACCGGGAGTGGTCCCGATTATTGTCACTTCGAGGTTGCCGGATCATAACACATAGTAGGTGACTAATGACTTGCAAGATAGGATCAAGAACTCACATATATTCATGAAAACATAATAGGTTCAGATCTGAAATCATGGCACTCGGGCCCTAGTGACAAGCATTAAGCATAGCAAAGTCATAGCAACATCAATCTCAGAACATAGTGGATACTAGGGATCAAACCCTAACAAAACTAACTCGATTACATGATAAATCTCATCCAACCCATCGCCGTCCAGCAAGCCTACGATGGAATTACTCACACACGGCGGTGAGCATCATGAAATTGGTGATGGAGGATGGTTGATGATGACGACGGCGATGGATTCCCCTCCCCGGAGCCCCAAACGGACTCTAGATCAGCCCTCCTGAGAGAGTTTGGGGCTTGGCGGCGGCTCCGTATCGTAAAACGCGATGAATCTTTCTCTCTGATTTTTTTCTCCCCGAACGTGAATATATAGAGTTGGAGTTGAGGTCGGTGGAGCTCCAGGGGGCCCATGAGGCAGGGGGCGCGCCCAGGGGGGCAGGCGCGGCCCCCACCCTCGTGGAAAGGGTGTGGGCCCCCTGGCCTTGATTCTTTCACCAGTATTTTTTATTATTTCCAAAAATAATCTCCGTGAAGTTTCAGGTCATTCTGAGAACTTTTGTTTCTGAACAAAGATAACACCATGGCAATTCTACTGAAAATAGCGTCAGTCCGGGTTAGTTCCATTCAAATCATGCAAGTTAGAGTCCAAAACAAGGGCAAAAGTGTTTGGAAAAGTAGATACGACGGAGAGGTATCACGTCTCTCGAGAAAAATAGCAAATGGTGGGTAAACAAATTACTGTTGAGCAATTGATAGAACTTCAAATAATCATGACGATATCCAGGCAATGATCATCACATAGGCATCACGTCCAAGATTAGTAGACCGACTCCTGCTTGCATCTACTACTATTACTCCACACATCGACCGCTATCCAGCATGCATCTAGTGTATTAAGTTCATGGAAAAACGGAGTAATGCAATAAGAACGATGACATGATGTAGACAAGATCCGTTTATCTATAAAGGGGGTAGATATAGATCTCGTCTTTTTACCCTTAGTAGCAACGATACATACGTGTTGGTTCCCTTTCTGTCACTGGGATCAAGCACCGTAAGATCGAACCCACTACCGGGCACCTCTTCCCATTGCAAGATAAATAGATCAAGTTGGCCAAACAAAACCCAAATGTCGGAGAAGAAATACGAGGCTATAAAAGACCATGCATATAAGAGATCAACGAAACTCAAATAACTTTCATGGATATAAAAAGATATAACTGATCATAAACTCGAAGTTCATCAGATCCCAACAAACACACCGCAAAAGAGTTACATCATATGCATCTGCAAGAGACCATTGTATTGAGAATCAGCAAGAGAGAGAGAGAAAGCCATCTAGCTACTAACTACGGACCTGAAGGTCTACAAAGAACTACTCACGCATCATAGGAGAGGCACCAATGGAAGTGGTGAACCCCTCCGTGATGGTGTCTAGATTGGATCTGGATTCTGCGGCGGCTGGATGAATATTTCGTCGACTCCCCTAGGGTTTCTGGAATATTTGGGTATTTATAGAGCAAAGAGGCGGTTTGGGGGGTGCCCGAGGTGACCACAACCCACCAGGGCGCGCCTGGGCCTCCTGGCGCACCCTGGTGTATTGTGCCCCCCTCGGGGCACTTCCCAGGTGCAACCAGGGCCCATTGCCTTCCTTCTGGCCCATAAAAAATCACAAAAATAGTTTCGGGGCATTTGGACTCCGTTTGATATTGATTTCCTGCGATGTAAAAACATGCAGAAAACAGCAACTGGCACTTGGCACTATGTCAATAGGTTAGTACCAAAAATTGATATAAAATGATTATAAAACATCCAATATTGATAATAAAACAGCATGGAACAATAAAAAATAATAGATATGTTGGAGACGTATCAGCATCCCCAAGCTTAACTCCTGCTCGTCCTCGAGTAGGTAAGTGATAAAAACAGAATTTTTGATGTGGAGTGTTGTTCATCAAGTCATATCATATTCTTTTCTTTATAGCATGGACATTTGGACTTTTATGTGATTCAAAGCAATAGTCTAGTTTTGACATAATAATTTAGATACTCAAGCATATCAACAAGCAACCATGTCTTTCAAAATATCAATGCTAAAACAAGTTATCCCTAGCCCATCATGCTCAAACATTGATCCATTCATGAAACACACTCGAATATTAACTACACCCAATAGTTACTCACGATCATATTGCCTCTTAGTTGGTCCTTTTGTAAGAGAAGATGGAGACTCAAATTCAAAAGTAAAAATTGCATAAAGTAAAAGAAAAGCCCTTCGCAGAGGAAAGTAGGGATTTGTAGAGGTGCCAGAGCTCAAAGCGAAAAATTTGAGATAAAAACATTTTGGGAGGTGTGTCCATCCCACCAACGAAAACGAGTAGAGCTACGAACACTTTCCATGCTAGATATGCCATAGGCAGTTCCCAAACAGAAAATAAAGGTTATTCCTTTTTCCACCATTTCTTTCACTTTCCATGGCTAACCGTATCCACGGGTGCCCTCCATACCAACACTTTCCAAGGAATTTATTATTTGACAACATAAAGTAAATATTTTTTGCATTTCGGGACTGGGCATCCCTAAAACCTTTGCCTTACTCTCGTTCAATGACAAGTAAATAAACACTCATCTTGAGAATAACACATCTAGCATGGAAAATATTAGCCACCCGTTACCGTTCCGTGAGCGAAACAAAATACACAAAAGAGAAGTTTATTTTGAAAATTAGAGATGGCACATGCAAATTTGCTTAGAACGGCAAAAGAATACCGCATATAGGTAGGTATAGTGGACTCATGTGGCAAAACTGGTTTTAAAGGATTTTGGATGCACAAGTAGAGGTCATACTTGGTGCAAAATGAAGGCTAGCAAAAAGATTGAGAAGCGACCAACCAAGAAACGAATAATTTCATGAAGCAAGCATTAAGCATAAGTAACACCGAATAGTGCACCACAAGTAGGATATATTTTCATTGCATGATTATTGACTTTCATGCATGCAGAGGGAATCACAAACCTTAACACCAATATTCTTACTAGAGCACAATTACTCATCAACATAACTCACATATCACATCATCATATCTCAAAACTGTTACTAAGAATCAAGTTTATTTTGTCCAATGATCTTCATGACATTTTTTTTCTTTATACTTCTTGGATATCTTTCACTTTGGGACTAATTTTTATGTGTTGCTTTTCATAAGCTCAAAAAATATAAGTGAAGATCATGAGCATAACAAATTTTCTTTCTCTCAAAATAATTTAAGTGAAGCAAGAGAGAATTTCTTCAAAATTTTACTAACTCTCAAATAAATCTAAGTGAAGCAAGAGAGCATTTCTTCAAAAATAATAAAGCACACCGTGCTCAAAAAGATATAAGTGAAGCACTAGAGCAAGTCCTAGCTCATAAAAGATTTAAGTGAAGCAAAGAGAGCAATTCTAACAAGTCATGATATAATTTTGTCTCTCTCAAATAGGTGTGTACAGCAAGGAGATGACTTAAAACACAAAATAAAAAAAGCAAAGACACATATCATACAAGATGCTCCAAGCAAAACACATATCATGTGACGAATAAAAAAATAGTCTCGAGTAAAATACCGATAGTTGTTGGAACAAAGCGGGGATGCCACTCAGGGGCATCCCAAAGCTTAGTTGGTTGCTCATTCTTGAATAATAGCTTGGGATGCCGGGGCATCCCCAAGCTTAGGCTTTTACATCCTTCCTTCATCCATCGTAAGATAACCCAAAACTTGAAAACTTCAATCACACAAAACTCAACAAAACTTTCGTGAGATCCGTTAGTATAAGAAAGCAAACCACTACTATAAGTGCTGTATAAAACCAATTCATATATTTTTTTTGTATTATATCTACTGTATTCCAACTTTTCTATGGCAAAAACTCATCAAAGAAAACCATAGAGCCATCAAAATAAGCACACAACACAAAGAAAACAGAATCTGTCAAAACTGAACAGTCTGTAGTAATCTGACTTTGGTGAATACTTCTGGAACTCCAAAAATTATTAAAAAAAGGACGACCTGGGTAATTTGTATATTAGTCTTCTGCAAATCGAATAATGGAAAAATCTCGTTTCTATGATTTATGAAAATTATTTTCGTGAGCACAAAGTTTCTGTCTTTTTTAGCAAGATCAAACAACTATCACCCAAGAAGATCCTATAGGCTTTACTTCGCACAAACACTAATTAAAAAATAAAAAGCAAAATCATACCAGTAGCATAATTGTGTAAACACACAAGAACAGAAAGCAAAAAGCAAAAATAAATTTTATTCATTGGGTTGCCTCCCAACAAGCGCTATCGTTTTACGCCCTTAGCTAGGCATAATATTTCAACGATGCTCACACAACAGATAATAATTGAAACACAAAGTGAGCATCATGAAACATGTGGCAAACACATTTAAGTCTAACATACTTCCTATGCATAGGCATTTTATAAGCAACCAAATCATCAAGACAAGAAATAACTGTCATATGCATGGAAGAAAACAATAGCAATCTCGACATAACGAGAGGTAATTTAGTAACATGATAATTTCTTCAACCATATTTTCCTCTCGCATAATAATTACATGTAGGATCATACTCAAATTCAACAATATAGCAATCATATAAAATATTCTTTTCATGATCCACATGCACACAAAGTTGACACTCTTCCAATATACTGGGATTATCATCAACTAAAGTCATGACCTCTTCAAACCCACTTTCATCAAAAAATTCATAATATTGAACACTCTCCAAGTATGTGGGATTATTTTTTACTTAAAGTTGACGCTCTTCCAAACCCACTTTCAATATTATCGCAAACATATTCATCATGAGCTTAAATAAATTTTGAAGATCATAAGAATCATTATCACCCCAATCGTGATCATTACAACAAGTAGTGGACATAGCAAAATTAGCATCCCCAAGCTTTGGATTTTGCATATTATTAGCACAATTTAAATTAATAGAATGTGTAGTAAAATCATTGCAATCATGCTTTTCATTCAAGGAGCTATCATGAATCACTTCATAAATTTCTTCATCACAATTTTCAGATTCACGAATCTCAAGCAAAACTTCATAAAGATAATCTAGTGAACTCAATTCACAAGCAATGGGTTCATCATAATTGGATCTCTTGAAAAGATTAGCAAGTGGATGAGGATCCATATCAATAGATTATTAGCAAGCAAAGATGCAAGCAAATAGAAGACACATCGTAACAAAAGCAAGCAAGAGATCTGACAAGAAAATAGCAAACGAAAAAGAGGGCGAACAAAACGACAAATTTTTTTGAAATGGGTGAGAGGAAAACGAGAGGCAAATGGAAAATAATGTAAATTGCGAGGAGATGAGATTTGTGATTAGGAACCTGGTTATGTTGAAGATCCTCCCCGGCAACGGCGCCAGAAATTCTTTGGTAGTTGATCACTGGAACTACGTCGGTGTTTCCCCCAAGAGGAGAGGATGATGTAGTACAGCAACGGTAAGAATTTCCCTCAGTTATTAAACCAAGGTATCGAACCAGTAGGAGAACCAAACAATCACAACGTAAGCAGCACCTGCACACAAATAACAACACCTCACAACCCGACGTGTTAAAAGGGTTGTCAATCCCTTCCGGGGTACGGCGCCTCAAGATAGGCAAACGGACGTGAGGTAAATTGTAATAGATTGAAATAGATCGCTGATACTTCTCCAACGTATCTATAATTTTTGCTCTTTCCATGCTATTATATTATTTGTTTTGGATGTTTAATGGGCTTTAATATGCTCTTTTATATTATTTTTGGGACTAACCTATTAACCGGAGGCCCAGTGCCAGTTGCTGTTTTTTTGCCTATTTCAGTGTTTCGCAGAAAAGGAATATCAAATGGAACAAAACCTTCATGAGGATCTTTCTTCGAACAAACGCAGTCCAGGAGACTTGGAGTGGAAGTCAGAGACGCAACGAGGCGGCCACGAGGCAGGAGGGCGCGCCCAGGGGGTAGGCGCGCCCCCACCCTCGTGGGCCCCTCGTAGCTCCACCGACCTACTTCTTTCGCCTATATATACTCTTATACCTTGAAAACATCCAAGGGAGCCACGAAACCACTTTTCCACCGCCGCAACCTTCTGTACCCGTGAGATCCCATCTTGGGGCCTTTTCCGGCAATCTGCCGGAGGGGGATTCGATCACGGAGGGCTTCTACATCAACACCATGGCCTCTCCGATGATGTGTGAGTAGTTTACCACAGACCTTCGGGTCCATCGTTATTAGCTAGATGGCTTCTTCTCTCTCTTTGGTTCTAAATACAAAGTTCTCCTCGATATTCTTGCAGATCTATTCGATGTAATACTTTTTGCGGTGTGTTTGCCGAGATTCGATGAATTGTGGGTTTATGATCAAGATTATCTATGAACAATATTTGATTCTTCTCTGAATTCTTATATGCATGATCTGATATCTTTGCAAGTATCTTGGAATTATCGGTTTAGTTTGGCCTACTAGATTGATCTTTCTTGCAATGGGAGAAGTGCTTAGCTTTGGGTTCAATCTTGCGGTGTCGTTTCCCAGTGACAGCAGGGGCAGCAAGGCACGTATTGTATTGTTGCCATCGAAGATAAAAAGATGGGGTTTACATCAGATTGCTTGAGTTTATCCCTCTAGATCATGTCATCTTGCCTAATGCGTTGCTCTGTTCTTATGAACTTAATACTCTAGATGCATGCTGGATAACGGTCGATGTGTGGAGTAATAGTAGTAGATGCAGAATTGTTTCGGTCTACTTGACACGGACGTGATTCCTATGTTCATGATCATGCCTAGATATTCTCATAACTATGCACTTTTCTATCAATTGCTCGGCAGTAATTTGTTCACCCACCATAATATATGCTATCATGAGAGAAGCCACTAGTGAAACCTATGGCCCCCGGGTTATTTTACATCATATTAGTTTATCGTCAACTTGCCAATTTCTGTTGCCGTTTATTTTGCAATCTTTACTTTCCAATCTATACAAAAAAATACCAAAAATATTTATCTTATTATCTTAATCAGATCTCACTTTTGCAAGTGGCCGTGAAGGGATTGACAACCCCTTATCGCGTTGGTTGCAAGGTTCTTGATTGTTTGTGTAGGTACTAGGCGATTTGTGTGTAGTCTCCTACTGGATTGGTAGCTTGGTTCTCAAAAACCGAGGGAAATACTTACGCTACTTTGCTGCATCACCCTTTCCTCTTCAAGGGAAAACCAACGCATGCTCAAGAGGTAGCAAGAAGGATTTCTGGCGTCGTTGCCGGGGAGATCTACGCCCAAGTCAAGACATACCAAGTACCCATCACAAACTCTCCTCCCTCGCATTACATTACTTGCCATTTGCCTCTCGTTTTCCTCTCCCCCACTTCACCTTTGCCATTTTATTTGCCCTTTTCCGTCCGCTTCTTTCCGCTTGCCTCTTATGTGTCAGTGTGTTAGATCGTTTGTTTCGCCGTCATGACTAGCCCTCTCTCCCTTCCTTTCTCTCCCGATTTTGAAGTTCTTCACTTCAGACAAAGACAAGGAGAAATCTTAAAAGATGCTTGGAATAGGATGATGGAATCCTATCGTGGTTGCACTATAGAGGGAGATTTCAAGATTTTACTTCGTAATTTTTATGTTGGGCTAACCATATCCCATAGACAACTCTTGGATTTTGCCGCTAAAGGGAATTTTATCGAAATTGATCCCAATATTTCTTATGAAATTATAGAGGGAATAGTGGGAGTACTACCCCCACAAAATGGGGTACCCCTTACTGAAGAAGGAACCCAAGTTTTAGGGAAACTATGCGAATTGCAAAAATCTATTGAACCTCTTAAAAATGTTGGCGGAAACCTTCACCGCATGAATACGTTGATCACACTTTGCAATAAGCGGTTGGATGCTCTAGATCTAAAAATCTCCGAGCATGAAGGGAAACGTAAGGAACCTCCCGGATCCGAGCATAACTCCATTAAAAAGATAAATACCAAAGATGGCAATACATAGATCTATTCTTGCTTTATGCCTAGCTAGAGGCGTTAAACGATAGCGCTTGTTGGGAGGCAACCCAATTTTATTTTTGTTCCTTGCTTTTTGTTCCTGTTTAGTAATAAATGATTCATCTAGCCTATGTTTATATGTGGTTTTATGATTTAATTAGTGTTTGTGCCAAGTAGAACCTTTGGGAAGACATGGGTGAAGTTTTTGCGATCTTGCTGTAAAAAACAGAAACTTTAGCGCTCACGAGATTAGCTGCCATTTTTTACTGGAGAGTGATTTTACGTTGATTATTTTTGAAGATGATTAATAGACAAATTACTCACGTCCAAAAATTTATTTCAGAATTTTTGGAGTCCCAGAAGTATTCGTTTGATACAGATTACTACAGACTGTTCTGTTTTTGACAGATTCTGTTTTTCGTGTGTTGTTTGCTTATTTTGATGAATCTATGGCTAGTATCGGGGGGTATGAACCATAGTGAAGTTGGAATACAGTAGGTTTAATACCAATATAAATACAGAATGAGTTCATTATAGTACCTTAAAGTGGTGGTTTGTTTTCTTACACTAACGGAGCTTATGAGATTTTCTGTTTAAGTTTTGTGTTGTGAAGTTTTCAAGTTTTTGGGTAAAGATTTGATGGATTTTGGAATAAGGAGTGGCAAGAGCTTAAGCTTGGGGATTCCCAAGGCACCCCAAGGTAAAATTCAAGGACAACCAAAAGCCTAAGCTTGGGGATGCCCCAGAAGGAATCCCCTCTTTCGTCTTCGTCTATCGGTAACTTTACTTGAGGCTATATTTTTATTCACCACATGATATGTGTTTTGCTTGGAGCGTCTTGTATGATTTGAGTCTTTGCTTTTTAGTTTACCACAATCATCCTTGCTGTACACACCTTTTGGAGAGACACACATGAATCGGAATTTATTAGAATACTCTATGTGCTTCACTTGTGTCTTTTGAGCTAGATAATTTTGCTCTAGTGCTTCACTTATATCTTTTTAGAGCACGGTGGTGGTTTTATTTTATAGAAATTATTGGTCTCTCATGCTTCAGTTATATTATTTTGAGAGTCTTTTAGAAAATCATGGTAATTTGCTTTGGCTATAAAATTAGTCCTAATATGATACGCATCCATGATGGGTATAATAAAAACTTTCATATAGAGTGCATTAAATACTATGAGAAATTGGATACTTGATAATGGTTTTGAGGTATAAAGATGGTAATATTAGAGTCATGCTATTTGATTAATTGTGAAATTGAGAAATACTTGTTTTCAGGTTTGCAGGTCCCGTAGCATGCACGTATGGTAACCGTTGTGTGACAAATTTGAAGCATGAGATGTTCTTTGATTGCTTTCCTTCTGAGTGGTGGTCGGGGACGAGCGATGGTCTTTTCCTACCAATCTATCCCTCTAGGAGCATGCGTGTAGTGCTTTGGGTTTGATGACTTGTAGATTTTTGCAATAAGTATGTGAGTTCTTTATGACCAATGTTGAGTCCATGGATTATACGCACTCTCACCCTTCCATCATTGCTAGCCTCTTCGGTACCATGCATTGCCCTTTCTCGCCTCGAGAGTTGGTGCAAAATTCGCCGGTGCATCCATACCCCGTGATATCATATGCTCTATCACACATAAGCCTCTTTATATCTTCCTCAAAACAGCCACCATACCTACCTATTATGGCATTTACATAGCCATTCCGAGATATATTGCCATGCAACTTTCCACCGTGACTTTTATTATGACACGCTCCATCATTGTCATATTGCTTTGCATGATCATGTAGTTGACATCGTATTTGTGGCAAGGCCACCATTCATTTTTCATACATGTCACTCTTGATTCATCGCATATCCCGGTACACCACCGGAGGCATTCACGTAGAGTCATATTTTGTTCTAAGTATCGAGTTGTAATTATTGAGTTGTAAGTAAATAAAAGTGTGATGATCTTCATTATTAGAGCATTGTCCCATGCGAGGAAAGGATGATGGAGACTATGATTCTCCAATAAGTCGGGATGAGACTCCGGACGAAAAAATTAAAAAAAGCCCAAATAAAAAGAAGAGGCCAAAGAAGCCCACCAAAAAATAAAAAAATGATGAGAGAAAAAGAGAGAAGGAAAAATGTTACTATCCTTTTTCCACACTTATGCTTCAAAGTAGCACCATGATCTTCATAATAGAGAGTCTCTTATTTTGTCACTTTCATATACTAGTGGAATTTTTCATTATGGAACTTGGCTTATATATTCCAATGATGGGCTTCCTCAAAATGCCCTAGGTCTTTGTGAGCAAGCGAGTTGGATATACACCCACTTAGTTTCTTTCGTTGAGCTTTCATACATTTATGGCTCTAGTGCATCCGTTGCATGGCAATCCCTACTCCTCGCATTGACATCAATTCATGGGCATCTCCATAGCCCGTTAATTAGGCGGGTCGATGTGAGAATTTCTCCTCTTTTGTCTTCCCCACACAACCTCCAACATCATATTCTATTTCACCCATAGTGCTATGTCCATGGCTCGCACTCATATATTGCATGAAAGTTGAAAAAGTTTGAGAATACTAAAGTATGAATCAATTGCTTGGCTTGTCATCGGGGTTGTGCATGATGGGAGCATTTTGTGTGACAAAAATGAAGCACAGCCAAACTATATGATTTTGTAGGGATGAGCTTTCTTTGGCTATGTTATTTTGAGAAGACATAATTACTTGGTTAGTATGCTTGAAGTATTATTATTTTCATGTCAATATTAAACTTTTGTCTTGAATCTTTCGGATCTGAACATTCATGCCACAATAAAGAAAATTACATTGAAAATTATGTTAGGTAGCATTCCACATCAAAAATTCTGTTTTTATCATTTACCTACTCGAGGACGAGCAGGAATTAAGCTTGGGGATGCTGATACGTCTCCAACGTATCTATAATTTTTTATCATTCCATGCTATTATATTATCTATTTTGGATGTTTAATGGGCTTTAATATGCTCTTTTATATTATTTTGGGACTTACCTATTAACCGGAGGCCCGGTGCCAGTTGCTGTTTTTTGCCTATTTCAGTGTTTCGCAGAAAAGGAATATCAAACGGAATGAAACCTTTGCGAGGATCTTTCTTGGAACAAACGCAATCCAGGAGACTTGGAGTCCAAGTCAGAGACGCAACGAGGCGGCCACGAGGCAGGAGGGTGCACCCCCCACCCTTGTGGCCCCCTCGTAGCTCCACCGACCTACTTCTTTCGCCTATATATACTCTTATACCCTGAAAACATCCAAGGGAGCCACGAAACCACTTTTCCACTGCCGCAACCTTCTGTACCCGTGAGATCCCATCTTGGGGCCTTTTCCGACGATCTGCCGGAGGGGGATTCGATCATGGGGGGCTTCTACATCAACACCATGGCCTCTCCGATCATGTGTGGGTAGTTTACCACTGACCTTCGGGTCCATAGTTATTAGCTAGATGGCTTCTTCTCTCTCTCTTTGGTTCTAAATACAAAGTTCTCGTCGATGTTCTTGGAGATCTATTCGATGTAATACTTTTTGCGGTGTGTTTGCCGAGATCCGATGAATTGTGGGTTTATGATCAAGATTATCTATGAACAATATTTGATTCTTCTCTGAATTCTTATATGCATGATTTGAGTCTCTTCGAATTATCGGTTTAGTTTGGCCTACTAGATTGATCTTTCTTGCAATGGGAGAAGTGCTTAGCTTTGGCTTCAATCTTGCGGTGTCCTTTCCCAGTGACAGCAGGGGCAGCAAGGCACGTATTGTATTGTTGCCATCGAGGATAAAAAGATGGGGTTTACATCATATTGCTTGAGTTTATCCCTCTACATCATGTCATCTTGCCTAATGCGTTGCTCTGTTCTTATGAACTTAATACTCTAGCTGCATGCTGGATAGCGGTCGATGTGTGGAGTAATAGTAGTAGATGCAGAATCGTTTTGGTCTACTTGACACGGATGTGATGCCTATGTTCATGATCATGCCTAGATATTCTCATAACTATGCACTTTTCTATCAATTGCTCAGCAGTAATTTGTTCACCCACCAGAATATATGCTATCATGAGAGAAGCCACTAGTGAAACCTATGGCCCCCGGGTCTATTTTACATCATATTAGTTTATCGTCAACTTGCCAATTTCTGTTGCCGTTTATTTTGCAATCTTTACTTTCCAATCTATACAACAAAAATACCAAAAATATTTATCTTATTACCTTTAGCAGATCTCACTTTTGCAAGTGGCCGTGAACGGATTGACAACCCCTTTATCGCATTGGTTGCAAGGTTCTTGATTGTTTGTGCGGGTACTAGGCGATTTGCGTGTAGTCTCCTACTGGGTTGATACCTTGGTTCTCAAAAACTGAGGGAAATACTTACGCTACTTTGCTGCATCACCCTTTCCTCTTCAAGGGAAAACCAACACATGCTAAGAGGTAGCAATCGCAAATAAATAAAATTGCAGCAAGATATTTTTGTATTTTTTAGTTTAATAGATCTGAATGAAAACGCAAAGGAAAAGTAGATCGCAAGGCAAATATATGAGAAATAAGACCCGGGGGCCGTAGGTTTCACTAGTGGTTTCTCTCAAGAAAAATAGCAAACGGTGGGTAAACAAATTACTGTTGGGCAATTGATAGAACTTCAAATAATCATGACGATATCAAGGCAATGATCATTACATAGGCATCACGTCCAAGATTACTAGACCGACTCCTGCCTGCATCTACTACTATTACTCCACACATCGACCTCTATCCAGCATGCATCTAGTGTATTAAGTTCATGGAAAAACGGAGTAATGCAATAAGAACGATGACATGATGTAGACAAGATCCGTTTATCTATAAGGGGGTAGATATAGATCTTGTCTTTTTATCCTTAGTAGCAACGATACATATGTGTCGGTTCCCTTTCTGTCACTGGGATCAAGCACCGTAAGATCGAACCCACTACCGGGCACCTCTTCCCATTGCAAGATAAATAGATCAAGTTGGCCAAACAAAACCCAAATATCGTAGAAGAAATACGAGGCTATAAAAGATCATGCATATAAGAGATCAAAGAAACTCAAATAACTTTCATGGATATAAAAAGATATAACTGATCATAAACTCGAAGTTCATCAGATCCCAACAAACACACCACAAAAGAGTAACATCATATGGATCTCCAAGAGACCATTGTATTGAGAGTCAGCGAGAGAGAGAGAGAGAGAGAGAGAGAGAAAGCCATCTAGCTACTAACTACGGACTCGAAGGTCTACAAAGAACTACTCACGCATCATCGGAGAGGCACCAATGGAAGTGATGAACCCCTCCGTGATGGTGTCTAGATTGGATCTGGTGGTTCTGGACTCTGCGGCGACTGGATGAATATTTCGTCGACTCCCCTAGGGTTTCTGGAATATTTGGGTATTTATAGAGCAAAGAGGCGGTCCGAGGGGTGCCTGAGGTTGGCACAACCCACGCCCTGGTGTATTGTGCCCCCCTCGGGGCACTTCCCAGGTGCAACCAGGGCCCATTGCCTTCCTTCTGGCCCATAAAAAATGACAAAAATAGTTTCGGGGCATTTGGACTCCGTTTGATATTGATTTCCTGCGATGTAAAAAACATGCAGAAAATAGCAACTGGCACTTGGAACTATGTCAATAGGTTAAATGATATAAAATGACAATAAAATGATTACAAAACATCCAAGATTGATAATAAAACAGCATGGAACAATCAAAAATTATAGATACGTTGGAGACATATCAGCATCCCCAAGCTTAACTCCTGCTCATCCTCGAGTAGGTAAGTGATAAAAACAGAATTTTTGATGTGGAGTGTTGTTCATCAAGTCATATCATATTATTTTCTTTATAGCATGGACATTTGGACTTTTATGTGATTCGAAGCAATAGTCTAGTTTTTGCATAATAATTTAGATACTCAAGCATATCAACAAGCAACCATGGCTTTCAAAATATCAATGCTAAAACAAGTTATCCCTAGCCCATCATGCTCAAACATTGATCCATTCATGAAACACACTCGAATATTAGCTACACCCAAAAGTTACTCACGATCATATTGCCTCTTGGTTGGTGCTTTTGTAAGAGAAGATGGAGACTCAAATTCAAAAGTAAAAATTCCATAAAGTAAAAGAAAGGCCCTTCGCAGAGGGAAGTAGGGATTTGTAGAGGTGCCAGAGCTCAAAGCAGAAAATTTGAGATAAAAACATTTTGGGAGGTGTATCCATCCCACCAACGAAAACGACATAGAGCTACGAACACATTCCATGCTAGATATGCCATAGGCAGTTCCCAAACAGAAAATAAAGGTTATTCCTTTTTCCACCATTTCTTCCACTTTCCATGGCTAACCGTATCCACAGGTGCCCTCCATACCAACACTTTCCAAGGAATTTATTATTTGACAACATAAAGTAATTTTTTTTTGCATTTCGGGACTGGGCATCCCTAAAACCTTTGCCTTACTCTCGTGCAATGACAAGTGAATAAACACTCATCTTGAGAATAACACATCTAGCATGGAAAATATTAGCCACCCATTACCGTTCCGCGAGCGAAACAAAATACACAAAAGAGAAGTTTATTTTGAAAATTAGAGATGGCACATGCAAATTTGCTTAGAACGGCAAAAGAATACCGCATATAGGTAGGTATAGTGGACTCATGTGGCAAAACTGGTTTTAAAGGATTTTGGATGCACAAGTAGAGGTCATACTTGGTGCAAAATGAAGGCCAGCAAAAGATTGAGAAGCGACCAACCAAGAAACGAATAATTTCATGAAGCAAGCATTAAGCATAAGTAACACCGAATAATGCACCACAAGTAGGATATATTTTCATTGCATGATTATTGAATTTCGTGCATGCATACGGAATCACAAACCTTAACACCAATATTATTACTAGAGCACAATTACTCATCAACATAACTCACATATCACATCGTCATATCTCAAAACTATTACTAAGAATCAAGTTTATTTTGTCCAATGATCTTCATGACATTTTTTTTCTTTATCCTTCTTGGATATCTATCACTTTGGGACTAATTTTTATGTGTTGCTTTTCATAAGCTCAAACAAATATAAGTGAAGATCATGAGCATAACAAATTTTCTTTCTCTCAAAATAATTTAAGTGAAGCAAGAGAGAATTTCTTCATAATTTTACTAACTCTCAAATAAATCTAAGTGAAGCAAGAGAGAATTTCTTCAAAAATAATAAAGCACACCATGCTCAAAAAGATATAAGTGAAGCACTAGAGGAAGTCCTAGCTCATAAAAGATTTAAGTGAAGCAAAGAGAGCAATTCTAACAAGTCATGATATAATTTTGGCTCTCTCAAATAGGTGTGTCCAGCAAGGATTGATGACTTAAAACACAAAATAAAACAAGCAAAGACACATATCATAAAAGACGCTCCAAGCAAAACACATATCATGTGACGAATAAAAATATAGTCCCGAGTAAAATACCGATAGTTGTTGGAAGAAAGCGGGGATGCCACTCGGGGGCATCCCCAAGCTTAGTTGGTTGCTGATTCTTGGATAATAGATTGGGATGTCGGGGCATCCCCAAGCTTAGGCTCTTACATCCTTCCTTCATCCATCGTAAGATAACCCAAAACTTGAAAACTTCAATCACACAAAACTCAACAAAACTTTCATGAGATCCGTTAGTATAAGAAAGCAAACCACTACTATAAGTGTTGTATCAAACCAATTCATATTTTGATTTTGTATTATATCTATTGTATTCCAACTTTTCTATGACATGGGCATAAACACGGCTATCTATGATGTTATCGCTCACCTATGCTATCGTCACCGTGCTGAGTTAAGCATGCATTTCTTCGGAAGGATTGGATGACAAAAGGGCTAATGGAGCACCTACCAGAAACAGATGAAGTTTTAACCTTAGCTGGTGTATCGCCAGGGTCTGGAGTATTACATCAATAATTTGAAGATTGACCTTCAGAAAGCCGTATTTGACAAGGAAGCATTACGTGAAGAACTCAGGACCCAAAAGCTGAAAGTAGCCAAGTTTGAGGAGCAAAACCTCGAGATACCGGAGATTCGTCGGGAACTGGAGGATAGTAGGACCATGGTTCACGCCAAGGATGTTCAAACCCAGAAGTTTGGAACGCAACTCCAGAATATTAAAGGACGTCACGAGAGACTTCGCGTCAACAGAGATGATCCGGCAAAAGAACTTGAGAAGGACAAGCATGATCGGAAGAAGCCATCGAAGACATGAACAAGACTTGAAGAGCTTGGTGACTTTGAAGATTTATTGACCTTTAGAAGGTCAAACCCCTATTATATACCTATGTTAGATGCGACGATTGTGAGCTGTCATTTGTTTGATGTTTTTCCGGCAGCCACAAATAAAATCCGTCTCTTCAAAACCATTGTTTGTATTGTGCGTATCCCTCTCTATCTATCTCTCCCACCCCAAAGCCCTTGAACCAATAGAGGATGAATGGAGATGAACTCATATTTTCTGGACCGATGACTCAATTGGAGATGGACCGATGGATTCAGAACGTGGAAGATCACATGTAGAATAACACTATAGCCAGAAAGGATATGACCCAGCATGCTCTTTAGTGCTTTGAAAGAGGTGTTGCTACTTGGTGGAGGATGTACCAAACCATCAATGGATGGCAAAGAGTAACCACTTGGGAAGAATTTAAGTTGACTCTGCAAAAGTCTCGGCGGGTGTCCCAGAAATTGAAGCCTTATGGAAATGATATGAAGAAAACTTGTGCATGCAAGCTCTGTGGAGAAATAGGACACAACCATAAAGAACACAAGGATGAATGCCCTCATTGTGAAGAAAGTCATCCCGCTGAAGAATGCCCAACTAGGAAGATTACTTGTTTCTTGTGTGAAGGGACTACCCACTACCCTGCTCAGTGTCACATTTACCCCATGGTACAAAGAACCATCCAGCAGAAGAAAGAAGCAATGAAAGGAGCCCTCATGGAAATTTTAGAAGAACCTGTGATGAAGGTAGATGTCGAGGACACACACAAAGGAAACATAATTAAACCCTGCACCAAGTCATGTTATTCATGTGGAGAAGAAGGACACATCTCCTAGAATTTTCTGCAGGGGGATCTAGTATCATTCCCGACTAAGGAAGTAGAGTATGACCCACAGGAAATAGAAGCCTTGATTGGCATGGAAAAGTCCAGGAAGAGAAATAGATTGGACTCCAAGAACAACCCAATTTCTACAAAGAAGGACCTGAGTCATGTCACATGTTTTAGGTGCAAAGATTCAGGGCACTACTTCAACGGTTGCCCAGAAAGGAAGCCGAGGACCCAAGGAGGCTATGTAATCACAAGGAAACCTCGAGACTTGTCAGAAGTAATATGTTTCTGCTGTAATGAAGCAGGGCACTTTGCCAAAGATTGTCCCATTGAGAAGGAGACTTGTGCTAAATAGTTGAGTCTGAGAGAAATATAGTAGTAGTAGTGGGAACATTTCTTATATATTGAGGTGTTGAGTTGAGGCATGTAATGGAAATGCAAGAGATTGTAATAAATCCATGAAATCAATAAAGTTCATGTGTCATGATTTCATACGTTGAATTTTATGAGTAGTTACTCTCTGAAGAAAGATTTTGACCATTTTCGAGGATATGAGAAATATGGTCTATGGAAGAATTTGTGCATTTCAAGGGTGGTAGTACCCTGTGAGGAGACTTGACCCCTGGAAAAGATAATGATATTCCACGGAGTGGACTTTGGACAAAATAAGTATGAGTTTTATCTCGATATGTGGGATACCCCAAGAATATGAAGGGATGAAGTACTATTGGATATCAAGGAGGTATAATGTTAGAGCAATTGTAATCTCAGGATGAGTTGAAGCTATGTGAAGAGGTGGGCCCATAACCCACAGGCTCCAGGACCTGCCAAGAAGCAAGCACACTCTTGCTGAAGGAAAAACCCTGGAAGAAGTTACGACTTTAACAACAGACGATCTTATAGGAGTAACGCAAAACCTGAGAGTTGTGAAGGAACAATAGATGTTTGTTTGGCTTGCAGAATTCATGGATTTATCCTAACTTAGTTCGTCGACAAGAAAAATTCTGCAATGCTTGTGAGGATGACCGAGTGTTAGAATGCGAGATTCGCTAAACCATATACAAGGTAATGATTTGGGTGCGGGATGGATTGATCACCATGCCGACTTACTCTTATTATTCACCTTTGCTATGTGGGATGGTAAATCTGGAGTGACTTACCAATAGTAGAGAGACGACGATCAAAACCTTGTTTAAACCTTAGAATGGTATGTCAATTTTCCCTTGTACAAGGCAGTTGTTGCCAATCGTAGGCCATACGGTGAGGTTCAACCCAGACCATTTTTCCTGCAGGAGAAATCATAAATTATTGACCACCATGAGATATCGATAGTTGTTTAGTATTGCCGCCAGACCCTTCAGATAAGAAGACCCAGTCACAGGAGGACCTTACCAAGATGAAAGGACACTAAGATTGAGGAAAAAGGTTATGCCACTACCGGAAGAGCCAGAGTAGGAATTTCCTCGAGGATCTCAGAAGACTGACTCTGTCAACAATAAGGATGGAGTATATGAGTTCTGATGGAACCGTAACCATGCTTCTAAGGGTGGTAGCACCCCAGACCCCCTGTGACGATCAATGGATTTTGAGGAGACCCCCGAACCTAACCTATTTCTTGCTAGCCTCTCCGAATCTCGAGGGCGACATTCATTTTAAGGGTGGTAGGTTTGTAACATCCCAAAATTCTAAATTTTTGAATGTTATATTAAATAGATAGTTTTGATTGTTTGTTTGATTATGGTGTGGTTGCTTGTGTGAAATTGAGCGAAATTTGAAACTTTTGAAACTTAAATGAGAGGGAATAAAAGGACTTTCCCAAACTTTCACCTTGCTTTTATGATCTCCATGATTCAAATTCTTTTCACATACGAAACCCTAGAGAGAAGATGATATGACTTCTTCCATTTAAAATGAAAAGGGTTTTTGAAAATATTTGAATTTCATTTGGAAATATTTCAAATTCAGAAACTTTATGCAACTCAATGATTTTCATGAGAGAAGATAAAATGACTTCTTCAAATCATATGAAATAAGAGTTGGAAGTTTAAAAGAATCAAATTTAAAGGCCCTTTGAAGGTATTTTGAAAATCATTTTCAGTTTGGAGTTATTTAGTTTTTATTCAAATTATTTTTCTCCAAAAATAAAATATATGGAAAATAGGGTAAAATGATTCCCTACAGTAGAAAATGGAGAGAAATAAATTTGAAATTATTTTGGTATTTTAAAATATTTTTATTTGATTTTTAAATAAACGAGTAGCACTGTTTGCTTTATTTAAATTATTCTGCAATTTATTTGACGCTAGAAAAATGTTCATGTTGTAGAAAATCTTTCTGAAAATTTTGATATATAATATGCCTATATATAATTTTTTATTATTTGTTTTTTATTCATCAAACTTTTTTTAAAAAGTTTCCTTCCACTGACTGGGCCGGCCCAGCCCACCGCCTCGCCGTCCCCGAGCTCCCCGAGCAGGAGACCGCCCGCCGCACGCCGCCGCTCGCCGTGTCCGCCCCGGGCACCTTCGCCGCCTTGCCCCTCCTCCACGCCAGCCGCCTCCCCTCCTCCTATAAATACCGGCCCCGGCCCCCTCTCTCCTCCTCACATCGTGCCGCCGCCGCTGCACACTGCTGCCGTGCCGCACTCCGCCGTCGCCGCCGCTGCACATCGCCACCGCGCTGCCGCACCTCTCGCCCGCTGCCGCCACCGCTCGCCGCCGAACCCGCCGTCGCCGCTGTTCGCCACTGACGCCGTCTTGCAGAGTTTCAGTAAAACCCTAACGTCCGTTTTTTCCTATCCAGCGAATGGTTCGTCCGTTAGCCTAGGAAGCGAACGATTTCGTTCGTTAGCGTTCAGTAGAGAACATTTTTTAAATAGTTTTTTCTGTTTTATTTTATTTCTGCCAGGGGCCCGTTTGCGATTAGTTTATTTATAGTTTAGCCCCTGCTCTTAAAATGATCACAACTTTTTGCTCGCTTATCCAAATCCAACGAAACCAACGCCCACTTCTTCGTTACGATCCCCTCTATCCAGATAACCAACTTAAACATATTTTTGAAAGTATAAAATTTGATTTCAAATATATTTGAATTCAAACTTGTTTTGTTCATAACTTGAGTTTTATAACTCAGATTTAATTGATTCATTTTGCTAATTGAAGATCTTGACCTAAACTTTCTGATAAGACCAAATCCGTCCAATTTTGGTATTGTTAGAAGTTGTTTTCTGTTCGCAAGAGTTATTTTGCCTGTTTTCGAAGTTTTCCGAGATCTTTTCTTCGAATTTTATGCTTGAGTGCTTATGTATGCAATTGCTTGCTTACGATAGATTGATCTGAGTGTGACGAGTAGAACTATCAGGAATTATGAGTGCGAAGAATCTTCATCAATAGTACAAGGCAAGTTCACAATTTGGTCATACTCTTTTATACCCAGTTTTACTTGCATTAGTTTCACCCTCAAAGATTGCATGAGTAGGATTTGGGAATTGGGATATGCTATGTAGTTCATGAGGTAGGAACCTATTACCTTTTTGATTCACCCCGAGAATATACGTTATGCTCATATTGCTTAGCCATGCTCGTAGACGGGGATTGGTATGTCAGATTCATGAAAGTTGCGAGAGTAATAGTAACTAAGGGAAACTTTAAGGTGGCAACATTAACACACATCTGGATGGAATGGTTGGGGCACCCTGGAGCACCCAGTGGTTTGCCCGGGCACCTGGAGAACCCAGTGCTTGCCCAAGGGGATCCCGGAGTACCCGTGTGATCATCCTATGGAATGCCACCCAGGCTCAAAGGGATCATAAGATTATTCATGCTAGAAAGTTCCGTGTGCAGCCACAAGCCATTATGGGCTCTGGCATAGTTGAGTAACTTGTGTGGCCTCTTTCAGTGGTAGGCTAGCAGATGTAGGGGAAAGTAGGTGGTACTGTCTACCCAGAGTAAAGAGTTAATGCTTCAGAAAGACTGTCTCGATCATCCGTTTCTCATACATCAGGTAGTGCGAGAAATTCAACGGAGGAGGTCGAGTCTTGTGGGGAAAAGGGCGCAAACCTCTGCAGATTGTACAAACTAGTCATGATTAGCCGTGTCCCCGGTTATGGACATTTTGAGTATCTGGTATTTGAATTATTGGTTGATCTCATCACTCTATTTAATGAAATTGTTGGGTTATTAATGATTTGGGAATTTTGGGATTGAGTTGGAGGAACCTTCTCAATATTGGCATCAACTTTGTAGTTATAATAAAATTTATTCCTTTATTGTAGGGAAAAGTTGGCTTTATGCAAAAATTAAACTTAGAGCCTCCACCAGCCAAATATGCATATAGAGATAGACATTCTCCTGATTGTTCTATGGTGAGAAATTGCCAGGACATTCAACGTACTAACCTATATGGCTGCAACGTCTCATGTTGCAGGATTCTTACGACGAGTAAGTGATACGTTAGGGTTACGATGTCTACACTCAACTTTGCCGTTGGTGTTGTTGGGACTCCACAACCTTGTTGTTACTTCCGCTATTTGGATTGAGGTAATAGTATTTACGTTACTTTTTACATGTGATTTACCTTTGTTATAAATCCTCGAGTAATGTGTGTGTCAGCATACCGATCCAGGGATGACACTTAAGCACAGAGACTTCGATCCATTCGGGTCGGGTCGCTAATTTTTTTTACGAATAAACAACAAATAAAAAAATATATAGGCATATTATATATCAACATTTTCAGAAAAAGATTTTCTACAACATGAACATTTTTCTAGCGTCAAATAAATTCCACAATAATTTAAATAAAGCAAATAGTGCTACTGGTTTATTTAGAAATCAAATAAAAATATTTTAAAATACCAAAATAATTTCAAATTTATTTCTCTCCATTTTTCTACTGTAGGGAATCATTTTACCCTATTTTCCATATATTTTATTTTTGGAGAAAAATAATTTGAATAAAAACCAAATAACTCCAAACTGGAAATGATTTCCAAAATACCTTCAAAGGGCCTTTAAATTTGATTCTTTTAAACTTCCAACTCTTATTTCATATGATTTGAAGAAGTCATTTTATCTTCTCTCATGAAAATCACTGAGTTGCATAAAGTTTCTGAATTTGAAATATTTCCAAATGAAATTCAAATATTTTCAAAAACCCTTCTCATTTTAAATGGAAGAACTCATATCATCTTCTCTCTAGGGTTTCATATTTGAAAAGAATTTGAATTCATGGAGATCATAAAAGCAAGGTAAAAGTTTGGGAAAGTCCTTTTATTCCCTCTCATTTAACTTTCAAAAGTTTCAAATTTCACTCAATTTCACACAAGCAACCACACCATAATCAATTAAACATTCAAAACTATCTATTTAATATAACATTCCAAAATTTAGAATTTTGGGATGTTACATCTCTTAAAGGGTAATCACATCGTTGGAGTAACCAATATCTCTTTTGAGAAAGATCGTGTGTGTAGTGCATGCATAGCCGGGAAGCAACATCAATCAAAGCACCCACCCAAGGATATCGTGTCTACTTCAAGGCCTTTGGAGCTCCTTCATGTGGATCTTTTTGGGCCTCCTTCATGGGATTGTCTTGGTGGGAAAAAGTATGGACTTGTCATTGTTGATGATTACTCAATATATACATGGGTATTTTTCCTCAAGTCTAAGGACGAGACGAAGATCACTTTCATTGATTTTGCCAAGCAAGCACAACGCAAGTTTGACAAAGAAATCTTGGCAATAAGAAGTGATAATGGCTCCGAGTTCAAGAACTACACCTTGGAAGGATTTCTTAGTGATGAAGGGATTGAACATCAATATTCCGCACCATACATGCCTCAACAAAATGGTGTTGCAAAAAGGAAGAATCGTACACTTGTGGAAATGGCAAGGTCCATGTTGGATGAATACAAGTCGCCACACAGTTTTTGGGCTGAGGTTGTCAACACCGCATGCCATGCATCAAACCGGCTCTTCCTCCGCACAATATTGGAAAAGACTCCATATGAGCTCCTAACCGGGAACAAGCCAAATGTCAAGTACTTTCGTGTATTTGGGTGCAAATGTTTCATCCTCAACAAAAGAGAACGGTTAGGAAAATTTCAATCCAAAACAACAGAGGGCATATTTGTTGGCTATGGATCAAACTCTCACGCCTATAGAGTCTACAACAAATCCAATGGATCTGTTGTAGAAACTTGTGACGTGGTGTTTGATGAATTTAATGGCTCCCATGGGGAGCAAGTTGATCTAAGTGATGTAGGTGAAGAAATTCGTCTCAAGATATTTGTTCTATGGGTGTTGGTGCTCTCCTTCCCATGGAACAAGAACATCATGATGATGATGAAGAAGATGGAAGTTTTACACATCATCAAACCACTTCAACACCCATACCAGCACAAGCTCCTATTGCTCCACCAATGCCCATAGTTCAAGAACAAGAAGATGATCAAGTCCCTCACCATGATCATCTCCATGAGCAAGATCATCACCTAGTGCAAGAACAAGAAAGTGCAATCATTGATGATGAACCTCAACAAATGCAATATGAAGAAGAAGATCTTCCACCACACATTAATGATCCATATGTTGAGGATGTGGATGATGGACATGAAGTTGAACCTCGCGAAAACCTAACCTCCATCATGCCCCGTGCGGCCGGTCGTATTGATGTTGATAAAATTCTCACCGGCATATCGGAAGGTAGAGTCACTCGTAAACAATTGACAAACTTTTGTGCTCACTTCTCGTTTGTGTCTAGTGTTGAGTGATACGTCTCCAACGTATCTATAATTTATGAAGTATTCATGCTAATATATTATCATTCTTGGATGTTTTACAATCATTTTATAGCAACTTTATATCATTTTTTGGGACTAACCTATTGACCCAGTGCCAGTTGCTGTTTTTTGCTTGTTTTTTACATCGCAGGAAATCAATATCAAACGGAGTCCAAACACCGCGAAACTTTTTGGAGATTTTTTTATGGACCAGAAGACCCAGGATGGGCCAAAGAAGCACCTGGCGGTGCCCCGAGGGGGCACAACCCACTAGGGCACGCCTGGGGGCCCGCCCAGGCGCGCCCAGGTGGGTTGTGCCCACCTTGGTGGGCTCCCGCACCCCCTCTTTACCCGATAAATTCACAAATATTTCAAAAACCCTCGTGGTCAACCTAGATCAGAAGTTCCGCCGCCGCAAGGCTCTGTAGCCACCGAAAACCAATCTAGACCCCGTTCTGGCACCCTGCCGGA